>NC_041380.1:278816057-278825986 GCF_002162155.2 Triticum dicoccoides | reverse complement strand
CTCTCTCTTCCTCCCCCCTCGTTCTCTCCCAAAACCGAACGCCGTCGCCGCCGACAAGCTCCACCGCGGCCACTGCCTCCCCCTCGTTCCTCCGTCGTGTCCACGTGCTCCGCCGCTGTGGGCTACGCCTCCTCGACGAGACGCACGGCGCCGGACGCCCTGGAAGGCCGCCATCGCCATCGTCTTCGTCACCGGCTGCCCGAGATCGCCGACAACGCTCCGGCCGCACCAGTGCTTCCCCGAGCCCACTCGCCTGCTCGGCAACTCCGCCGTGAGCCCTTCTCCATTTCCCCCTGTTTCCCCCTCCTCCCCGTGCTCGTTTGCCCCGTCTAGCTAGCTCAACCACCGCGCCCGCAAGTTCCTCGCCGCCGGCCATGGCGCCACGGTGGTATGAGCCCAAGCCAGCCACTCCCGCGCGCGTCACCGTGTTCCTGGTGACGCCAGGAGGCCGTAGGAGCCCTCCGCTTCCACTGCCGTGCACCACAACGCCGCAGCCGCAAGCCGCCGAGCTCCGGCCGCCGCCGCGAGCTTTGCTCCGGCGAGCTCCGGCATCCCCAGCTCCTCCCACCTGCCCCTACAGGTGCGCGAGAGCCCGGGCTACGCCCCGGTGCTCTCCGACGCCGTCCCCGTGGCCGGTATCGCGGACGCCGCCGCGTCCAGAGGTCGCCGCCGATGACCTCGCCGGCCTGACGGGTGGGCCCCGTCGGCCAGGTGATTAGCTTAGTGCTAATCACCGTTAACTAACCCCCCCTGACACTGACAGTGGGCCCCAGCGCCACTAACCTTTTTAATTAGGATTAAACTAACCCTGTTTAACCCCCTGACACTGACGTGTGGACCCCACACGTCAGGTTTGACCCCAGACAGCCGCAGTTGACTGCTGACGTCATGCTTACTCAATGCTGACGCAATATATATTTTCTGGAATTAAAATAATTCAGGAAATTCTAGAAATTGATTTAAACTTCAAAAATTCATATCAATTCAACCGTAGCTCAGATTGAAATAATTTATATATGAAAAATTATCAGAAAAATGCAATCTTTCCATCTGTACTAGTTTCATGCATGACAAACCAACTTATACGTGCTGAATATGAGAAAACACATTATGGCATATATAAGAGCTTACTTTGGAGATGCATTTGAGCTTATGGTTCAAATGGACTTCAAACCAAATGAGTACTAGTTGCATTAACTCAAACAACATCATATCTTTATGCCATGTTCATGCATCATATTGTTGCATATGTTTGTGTATTGATTGTTGGCACCGTTCCTTCTCGATAGGTCTTGCTCCGGAGACCGTTCCAGAGTACCTGTCTATGAAGCAGTGCCTCCCTTGTTGATTTACCAGGCAAGCAAAACCCCCTTGTTCATTCTGATACAATCCTACTCTCTCGCTCCTGCTCTAAGTTATTGCATTAGGACAACAACGATTCATCTGCTACTTTGTGCTGCGGTAGTTGAACCCATTCCTCTGCATGACCTGTCATTGCCACAGTAAATAGTTGAAACCCACTAGCATGTGTAGGAGTTGATTGAGCCATGTTGTGTTCCTACCATGCTATGCCTGCTATTGCTTAGAGTTGTGTCAGGTCTAGTTCAATGGGAATGAATTGGAGTGTTACGATATGTTCTGATGCTGAGAGTGAAGTGTGTGAACACGATTTGGTAAAGGTAGCGGTGAGAGGCCATGTAGGAGTACATGGTGGGTTGTCTCACTGGAACCGTCCTTAAGCACTGAGTTCTATGTATGTTGTCCAATGACTCGATACTACCACACATTGGGTTCCGGTAACTCGACCCCTCTCGGCTTATTAACCAACTTGGTCTCTGTCCAGGAGTCGCAACTAGTTTCTGGTGTTTGTAGGTAGTGCTATTTTTCTACCGAGTGGCACCCGGCAGGGTGGGCTTGGGACAGACTAGGCACAGGTGGCACGGTGTACCAAGTGACACCCGGATGGTGGGCTTGGGAACCCTGCTCACATCGTTTGGGGCCGTGAGCGACACCCCGGCCGGATCTCCTTGCGGATGGAACCCGAATAGGCGATAAACCTGGGCTAGAGTCTTGTGTGGTTAGTCAGGTCGTGGCCGACACCCTCGCCAGGCTTCCGCTTGAAGGTTGCCGAGATACATGACGTGTACATGGCGGTAAGTGGCGAGAGCGTGTGTGAAGAAGTACACCCCTGCAGGGTTAACATGATCTATTCGAATAGCCGGGTCCGCGGTTATGGACTTCTTGGATGCTTACATGGTACATAGACAACTTGAAGTGGATACTCTAAAATGCTCAAGACAAGTGTGAGTGCTATGGATGGCCTTCTCGTAGGGAGACGGGGATGAATCCATAGTAGTGTATTGTGTGGTGATTAGTGGACTCGTGTGCGCCATATCACCTCAAGAGTTTCTGGTAGTCGTAGGACAGGTTAGCCACAGAGTCAAAGCTGGCTTGCTGCAACTAAACCCCACATTACCCCCTTGATACAAATGCATGTGTGATAGGATCTGATGTAAGTCTTGCTGAGTACCTTTGTACTCATGTTGCTTTATTTATGTTTTTGCAGCGGAGACTTCGGTCTTACTAGTGTTCTCATGGACTTCGACAAGTAGCTTGTACCTCAGCTACGATCTTGATCGGACGTTGTAGATAGTCAGGCTTTCAGCCTTTTCCATTTATAGATGTCTGTACTCAGACATGTAATGCTTCCGCCTGTTGCTTGATTGCTCTGAATGTTGGGTCATGTGACCCCTGTTTGTAATAATGCTATGTTGGCTCTTTGAGCCTTATCGAGATGAGTTGTTGAGTTATGCTGTGATGCCATGTTGTACAGCACATACTTGCATGTTATGCGTACGTGTAATGTGTATTGCTATGTGTGGGATCTGACTATCTAGTTGTTTATCCTTAGTAGTCTCTCTTACCGGGAAATGTCTCCTAGTCCACTGAGCCCTGGTAGCTTGCTACTGCTCCGGAACACTTAGGCTGGCCGGCATGTGTCCTTCTTCGATCTTGTGTCTGTCCCTTCAGGGAAATGTCACGCGATGGATACCGGAGTCCTGCAAGCCCGCTATAGCCCGGTTCACCGGAGTCCTGTTAGCCCAGTGCTACAGCCTGGATTCACTCGCTGATGACCGACACGTTCGATGTTGGGTCATGGATGCCTGTCCCTGTAAGTTAGTGCCACTTTGGGTTTACGACTAGCCATGTCAGCCCGGGCTCTTTATCATATGGATGCTAGCGACACCGTCATATACGTGTGCCAAAAGGCGCAAACGGTCCCGGGCAGAGGTAAGGCGACACCCGTGGGGATACCGTGCGTGAGGCCGCAAAGTGATATGAGGTGTTACATGCTAGATCGATGTGGCATTGAGTCGGGGTCCTGACACATATATGCATATAGTATAGCTGTTTCATTCCATTACTCTCTATGTGTTACCTTGCCAGCATATTCCATGCGCTGACCCGTTTTGGGGCCGCAACTTCTCATGTTGCAGACTTTTCAGACGACGAGTAAGGTGCTTTTAGGTCATGGTTCTATACTCAGTGATGCCGTTGGAGTTGATGGACCCATTTATCTTCCGAGTCTTCCGCTGTTATCGTTATTAGATGGCCTTAAGCCATATTTATTGTAATAAGTTCTCTTTGAGACAACGATGTAATAAGTGTGTGATTGCCACTCTGCTATAAATCCTTCGATGTACTGTGTGGTGTCAGCATTACTGATCCAGGGATGACACCTGAGCACAGAGCACTTGATCCATTCGGGTCGGGTCGCCACAGAGATGGTATTAGAGCACACGCTGACTGTAGGACACGACCACTAAGTTAAAGCCATAGATCACCATTCTCTTCTCATTTTCTAACTCCTCATCTTTTCTACTCTTTTAGGATGACGAACGCGAAGATTAAGTACGCTCAACCGGATGAAGGCACACCATTTGGATTTCACCTGAAGGAAGTCACCAAGTACCTGAATATCGGATTACCAAGCTTCACGGGAACCTTAAACGCCACTCTGCCTGAAGAGGAGCGCTGGAAGATTCAAGCTCACGTTCCGGGAAGGACATTCGCACCAATCACGAAGCCCATAGATAGTGTTTTCAATGCACCAACCTGGAGTCTGGGAAGGAGCATGGCAGCTCATATCACCATAGGACGCATTGGAGAAGTTTACCAAGAAGACCTCAAGGACACTATCTACCAGATTTGCAGACGCCGAGATGAACAATGGGAGTTAGTCAGCACCAAGAAGGATAGATCCATTGCAGCTTTCATCCAGGAGTTAAACCAGCACATTCGACGCCATGAGAACCAGATGTGCAATGATATGATAGAGTTGAAGAATGCATAGGCAAGGATCATCGAGCTAGAAGGAGAACTGAAGTCTACACGCAAGGACTACATGGACGAGATCATAGCTCTAGCAAGACACAATGGCGATCTTAAGCAGGAGATTGAAGAACTCAAGAGGAAGTTAGCATTCAAGGAGGAAGACGAGTACGTCGCATGTCCGGACAACTACATCATCATCGAAGACACCGATTCGGATCCAAGTGAACCCGACTTTGAAGACGAAGCTGGAGCAGATATCATGGAATCTTCCACCGGTTCAAATTTCTAGATGACCACCAGATAGTAGTAGTATTCCCCCATGTAAACACAATAGTTCGAGCACTTTTGCGATAGTTAGACCGTTTGTAAGCCCTTGTTTGATTGAATGAAGTGATTTTGTGTGCTTTTGCTCATGTGCATTGGGGTAGTGTTTTCCCTTTAGACCTCACTCTATTGTTAATTCTCGTCTTTTCTAAACCCTCAGATGCCTCCGAGACGTGACAATGGATTCCCACTGGAGCTCACTCAGTTGATCCAGCAGTAGAATCAATTGATGCAGATATTAGTCCAGAACCAGCAGAACAACAACAACAACCCACCCCCACCACCTGTTGACCATTTAGCCCGTTTCCTTAGGCTGAATCCGCCGGTGTTTTCCAGTAGCACCGAGCCAATAGTAGCAGACGATTGGCTCCGCAAGATAGGAAGGGAGTTGACCACTGCAGGATGCACGGATGGTGAGAAAGTGAAGTTTGCCGCACATCAGCTTGACGGACCCGCAGCAGCATGGTGGGAGAATTTCACAGCCACTTACCCAGTTGACACTATCACATGGGATCAGTTTCAGCAAGCTTTCCGCACTGCCCATGTTTCAGCAGGAGCTATGGCCATGAAGAAGCATGAGTTTCGCAACTTACACCAAGGAGGAAGGACAGTTGGCCAGTACGTTGACGATTTCAGCAAGTTAGCACGTTATGCCCCAGATGACGTTGCTACGGATGCAGCTAAGCAGGAGAAGTTTCTGGAAGGACTGAATGATGAACTAAGCATGAAATTGATGGTAGCAAGTTTCAACAACTGCCAGGAGTTGGTAGATCGTGCCATCATGATTGAAGGAAAGCAACAGCAGATTGAGAATCGTAAGAGGAAGTATGGACAGGGGAAGTATAACTCTAGAGCCCAGCAGAAGCCCCGTTTTACCCCTAAACCGGGATTTCAGTTTTAGCATACCCATGGAGGAGGTAGTTCGCACAACCATAATGGCCACAAGAATGGTAATGGGAATGGAGGAAGCAACGGCCAGAACCGGACCACCCCATCGACCCCAACCAAGAGAGACCTGAGTCAAGTCACCTGTTTCAAGTGTTCCAAGACCGGACATTATGCCAATGAATGTCCCGAAGGCCAGAATGGAAATGGCAATGGAAGTTCTGGAAAGAAGCCGAACCCTTTCAACAGGGGACAGGTGAACCACGTTAGCATGGAGGAGGTTGAAGCTCAGCCCGATGCAGTAATAGGTAAGTTTTTGGTTAAGTCATTTACTGCACTCATTCTTTTTGATACTGGTGCATCGCATTCATACATCTCAAGGGGATTTGTGGATAAGTATAACCTACCAACCCAAGCCCTTAGGTCACCCATGTTAGTAACCTCGCCAGGAGCAGAGTATGTGGCAAGTTTATGGTGTGATCAGTTACCATTAAGGATTGGTAACTATGTTTTTCCCTCAGACCTAATAGTATTGGAATCTCAAGGATTGGATGTGATATTAGGCATGGATTGGTTATCAAAGTATAAAGGGAATATTGAGTGTGCTAGTAAGTCAATTTTGCTTACCACACCAGAAGGGAGAAGGATCAAGTATGTATCCCGGCATGTACCAAAAAGGACACAAGTGAATTGCCTAACAGGAGTTGTGCAGGAGGAAGTACCAGTGGTAAAGGATTTTCCTGATGTATTTCCAGAAGAGTTGCCAGGCATGCCACCGGATAGAGACATTGAGTTTTTGATTGAGTTATTGCCAGGTACAGGCCCAATATCGAAGCGACCGTACCGGATGCCAGCAAAGGATTTGGTGGAAATTAAGAATTAGATTAAAGAGTTATTGGATAAAGGTTACATTCGCCCAAGTTCTTTGCCTTGGGGATCACCCGTACTTCTAGTGGAAAAGAAGGATGGATCATTAAGGATGGTTGTTGATTATCGAGGATTGAATGAAGTAACCATCAAGAATAAGTACCCACTGCCAATGATTAATGATCTATTTGATCGGTTGCAAGGAGCTAAAGTGTTTTCCAAGATCGATTTGCGATCAGGGTACCATCAATTGAAGATTCGAGAGAAGGACATACCTAAGACAGCATTCACCACAAGATATGGACTGTATGAGTATACCGTTATGTCATTTGGATTGACTAACGCACCTGCCTATTTTATGAACCTGATGAACAAAGTGTTTATGGAGTTTTTGGATAAGTTCGTCGTAGTGTTCATTGATGACGTCCTGGTTTATTCAAAGAATGAAGAGGAGCATAAGGAACATTTGCGTTTGGTTTTGGAGAAACTAAGGGAACATCAGTTATACGCCAAATTCAGCAAATGTGAGTTTTGGTTGAAGGAAGTTGGATTCCTCAGACACGTTATATCTGGAGAAGGTATAGCAGTTGACCCCACAAAGGTTGAGACCGTAACCGAATGGGAAGCACCAACGACAGTTGGAGAGATCCGCAGTTTTCTTGGACTCACAGGATACTACCGGAGGTTCATTGAGAACTTTTCAAAGATTGCAAAGCCTATGAGTGAATTGTTGAAGAAGGATACTAAGTTCAATTGGACTGAGGAATGTGAGGCTAGTTTCCAGGAATTGAAGAAACGCTTGGTTACCTCACCAGTATTGATTTTGCCAGATCGGACCAAGGATTATGAGGTGTATTGCGACGCTTCACGTCGAGGACTTGGAGCAGTGCTTATGCAGGAAGGGAGAGTTGTTTCGTATGCTTCACGGCAACTGAAGCCTCATGAGTTGAATTATGCCACGCATGATTTGGAGTTAGCAGCCGTAGTGCATGCATTGAAGACGTGGAGACATTTCCTCATTGGAAATCATTGTGAGGTGTACATGGATCACAAGAGTTTGAAGTACATTTTCACTCAGAAGGAGTTGAACCTCCGACAAAGGAGATGGTTGGAGCTCATCAAGGATTATGACATGAGATCGCATTACCATCCCGGAAAAGCTAATGTAGTAGCTGAAGCATTGAGCCGTAAGAGCCATGTCAATACTCTAATGACAGGGAAAATACCCAAGGAGTTAGCAGAAAACCTTCGTGAGCTATGTTTGGAAATAGTTCCGAGAGGCTATGTAGCAGCATTGGAGATTCAGTCAACATTGATGGATAAAATCAGAGAAGCTCAAAAATCTGACAAGGAGATTGCTGCTATAAAAGAGAAATTGAGCGAAGGAAAAGCAAAGGGATTTCGTGAGGATGAGCACGATACCCTATGGTTTGAGGACCGTGTCTATGTGCCAAATGACCCGGAGATCAGGAAGTTGATTTTGCAAGAGGCACATGATTCACCGTATTTGATTCACCCAGGGAATACCAAGATGTATTTGGATTTGAAGGAAACATTCTGGTGGACCGGAATGAAGAAGGATATTGCAGCATATGTAGCAGTTTGTGACGTATGTCAGAGAGTAAAGGCAGAGCATCAGAAGCCAGCAGGATTGTTACAACCATTGCCGATACCCGAATGGAAGTGGGATAAGATAGGCATGGATTTTATCACACGACTACCCAGGACAAAATCAGGCTATGACTCGATATGGGTAGTAGTTGATCGTTTGACGAAGGTAGCACATTTCATTCCAGTTAAGGCCACTTACACCAGTGCTAAGTTGGCGAAGATATACATGACTAGGATCATTTGTTTGCATGGAGTTCCGAGGAGTATCGTATCAGATAGAGGAACCCAATTTACCTCAAAGTTTTGGAATCAGTTGCATGAAACTTTAGGAACCAGACTAGAGTTCAGCACAGCTTTTCATCCGCAGACAGATGGACAGACCGAGAGAGTCAATCAGATTTTGGAAGATATGCTGAGAGCTTGTGCACTAGATTATGGATCTAGTTGGGACGATAACTTGCCGTATGCGGAGTTTTCTTATAACAACAGTTACCAAACCAGTTTGAAGATGGCACCTTTCGAAGCTTTATACGGAAGGAGGTGCAGGACACCGTTGTCATGGGACGAAGTTGGAGACCGTCAATTCTTTGGACCAGATTTGATTAAGGAGTCTGAATAGAAAGTTAAGTTGATTCGCGATAGGCTCAAGGTAGCCCAGTCCAGGCAGAAGAGCGACGCAGATTCTAAACGCAAGGAGACAGTCTACGAAACTGGAGACAGAGTTTATCTCCGAGTATCCCCACTTCGAGGAGTTAAGCGCTTTGGAGTTAAGGGAAAGTTAGCACCACGTTTCGCTGGACCGTATAAGATCTTGCAACGTATGGGAGAAGTCGCTTATAAGTTGGAATTACCAGAGGAGCCGTCAGGAGTTCATGATGTATTCCATGTTTCTCAGCTGAAGAAATGTCATGCCGAGATGGCGGAGGTACCGCTAAGAGATACCGTGCCACTCGAAGCGATTCAGTTGAAGGACGACTTAACGTATGAGGAGAAGCCAGTCAAGCTTCTCGATTATGCCAGCAGAGTTACCCGCAGCAAGGTTATCAAGTTTTGCAAAGTTCAGTGGAACCACCACTCAGAGGATGAAGCCACCTGGGAAAGAGAAGAAGATTTGCTCAAGGACCACCCTCACATATTTTCTAGCCAACCCGAATCTCGAGGGCGAGATTCATCTTAAGGGGGGTAGGTTTGTAACATCCCAAATTTTGCAATTTGGAATGTTATACACTAGATCATCATGCATAGCATATTTTCTTGCATTTTGGTTGATCCTAGAAATTTCACGCAACTCAAGGACCTTCGGAGAGAGTTGGAGATTTCGTTATTTTCATATTTGAGAGTTTTCTCAAATTTTGAAAAGAGGATCATTTGATTTATTTATTTCATCTTCAATTATTTTTCCAATATAAAAAATATAAGAGAGGGAATAATATGACTTTCCCAAATTTAGGAAAAATGAAGATTTAATGAATAAATCAAATTTTGGTTTTGCCGGAGTTTCGTTTGCTTTTATTTGGATAGGGAAAAATGCGCGTTTTCAAAAATTGCATCCTAGGTCCGGAGTAAAGTTCATTTTGTTCGACTCATTTTTAGGAGTCGGGGAAAATTTACTTTAGTAATTTTGGAGTTTGTTTAGTTTAGTTTTCTATTGTTTTTCTGCGCGCGAATCCAGTTAAAAAAAGGGACCAAGGCCAGCCGGGCCAAAGGACCAGCCAGCCGGCCGCCTCCCCAGCCAGCGCGCGCGCCAGGCGCAGCGCCAGGCCGCCGCCTCCCTCGCTCTAGGCCGAGTCCCAGAGGGACTCTAGGCCGGTTAGCCCCCCCTTTCCTTGTTTTGTTTTCCCTCTTTTGCTTGCCCCCTACCCCAAGTAACCCCCCACCTATATAAATACACCCCAAACCCCCCCCCT
>NC_041380.1:278776156-278815641 GCF_002162155.2 Triticum dicoccoides | reverse complement strand
ATCCCAAGCCCCTCTCCTCCTTAGCCGCGCCCCACCCCGCGCCCCTCACCCGCCGCCGCCGCCCTATAGCCGCCACCGCCGCCCTATAGCCGCCGTTGCAGCCGTTCGCCGGAGCCTCGCCGAGGTTGTCCCGCGTCACGTCTCTTTTTCTCCCCTCGGTTCAGTTTTTCTTCTAAACCGTTCCGGTTCTTTCTTAATCGTTTCGGTTTTCTTTCGTTCTTTGTTTCGGTTTTCTTTTCGGAAAACCCTAGATCGGTTTTCGTTCTTCTTTCGGACCGTTCGTCTCAACGAACGTGATCACCGATTATTCCCCGGTTAACGACGCCCGTTCGTTTAATCATTCGTCTCTTCCTTTTCGTCCATTTTATTCCGCGATCGCGATCTCAGATCCGATCTTCGTTCTAGTCTTTCTTCTCGCTCGTTTATCGGAATCAGGTGATTCAAGCGCCTGGAGTTTCATTTCGAAACCGCCATTCCGTCTAATCAACTTAAACAAGTTTTTGCCCCGGTAAAATTTGACCTAGTTTCAACTTGCTAGAACCGAGTTGTTTTCTTCCGCCGTTTGTTTTTTGTTTCTTTGTTCGGTTCGTTCTTTCTTTGCAACCGGAGTTCTTAAGTTGAACTTTCTGGTTCGTTCTCTTGTTCGAGTTTTACCTATGCATTAGATGAGTACTTATTGTGTGCTTGTTGTTTGTCTGCGATAGATCACCCGGATTGCGCCGCCTGTTACTTCGAAACCCTAGGTCTCGCGGATCATCAGCAAGGCAAGTAACACTTTGATCATACCTTTTCTACAACCCCTGTTTTATTGCATTAGATCAATCCTCTCACATTGCATGATTAGGATCTAATTAAATTGTGGGATGGGAAGTAGATGAGGTAGTACCTATCACCTGTATTATAATGAAACCTTTGGGAGTTACTTCTACGTTTGCTTATTATGCCATGCTATGCTAGTAGACGTGGATTGGGTGAGTGATATCCATGACAGATGTGAGTTGATAATTTAATGGTTTAACTAAGGTGGCAACTTAAACACACATCTGGGTGGATTGAGGCACCTGATGTCTATCAGGACTTGCCTGTTTTTATTTCGGACCGCCACCCAGGCTCAAAGGGATCATAAGATAATTCATGCTAGAAACTTCCGTGTGCAGCCACATGCTACTATGGGCTCTGGCGTAGTTGACTAAGTTGTGCGAACTCGGGTGGACTAGTAGATGTAGGGGTTGTAGGTGGTACGATCTACCCCACATGTAAGGTGCTAGCACTTCTGAAAGACTATGTCTCGGTCATCCGTTTCTCAAACACCATGTAGTGCGAGAAAACAAACGGAGGCGATCGAGTCATGTGGGGAAAAGTGCGCAAACCTCTGCAGAGTGTACAAACTAATCATGATTAGCCGTGTCCCGGTTATGGACAACTTGAGTAACTAGTACTTGAATATCATGTGAATCTCAACATGTTACTTCTAATTAATGTTGTTGGGTTTTAATTGTTCACTTAATTGGGATCGGAATGCTGTCAACCATTCTCGATGTTTCACAACCACCATGATAGTTAAATAAATTTATTCCTTTGCAGTAGGGAAAAACTGGCTTTACGCAAAACTGTAACCATAGAGCTTTCCACCAGCCATATATGCATATAGTATAGCTGTTTCATTCCATTACTCTCTATGTGTTACCTTGCCAGCATATTCCATGTGCTGACCCGTTTTCAGGCTGCAACTTCTCATGTTGCAGACTTTTCAGACGACGAGTAAGGTGCTTTTAGGTCGTGGTTCTATACTCAGTGATGCCGTTGGAGTTGATGGACCCATTTATCTTCCGAGTCTTCCGCTGTTATCGTTATTAGATTGCCTTAAGCCATATTTATTGTAATAAGTTCTCTTTGAGACAACGATGTAATAAGTGTGTGATTGCCACTCTGCTATAAATCCTTCGATGTACTGTGTGGTGTCAGCATTACTGATCCAGAGATGACACCTGAGCACAGAGCACTTGATCCATTCGGGTCGGGTCGCCACACTGATACCTTGGTTCTCAAAACTGAGGAAAATACTTACTCTACTTTGCTGCATCACCCTTTCCTCTTCAAGGAAAAAACCAACGCAAGCCCAAGAAGTAGTAGCAAGAATTTCTGGCGCTGTTGCCGGGGAGATTTACGCCAAGTCAAGTCAAGATTTGTTTCCCGTCAACTTGCCAATTTCTGGCATCATTGTCGGGGAGATCTACGCCAAATCAAGACATACCAATTACCCATCATAAACTCTCATCTATTGCATTACATTATTCGCCATTCGCCTCTCATTTTCCTCTCCCCCACTTCTGAAACGATTTTCAAAAAGTTTTGCCTTTTCATCGCCTTCTTTCCGTATGTATTTTTGTTTGTGTTTCCATGTGCCTTCTATTTGCTTGCATCTTTTCTAGCTAAAAATGATATGGATCCACTTAAAGTTTTCTACTTGGATCATCTTCGATCTGTATGTGCTCATGCTGAAACCCCAACTAGTTTAGTTGAGGCAAAATCTTTAGATGAGCATGCTCATTTTGTGCGTCGCCGTTTGTCTAAAAAATGGAGACTCTTATGGAATCAAATAAACAGTTTGTTGTGTTATGCTTGGAATCTTTGTGAAATTTATGATTTTACTTGTTTCTCTAAGAACCCTAAAAACACCTTCCCTACCTATGTGAGTTTAATGATAACGAAATCTTACTTCTTATCAAAAGGGCGTTTATAGTTACTATGATATCAAACAAATTGAAGAATTTTTTGCCTTTAAGGGTGCTCATTAAGTTGCTTCTTTGATTGAAAAGTATGATATTACTCTTTACAAATCTGAAAATTCCGGCATACTTAAATATTGCTATGAAAACTATGCTCATAATGCCTATGTTAAGGAATTTATTAAGAGATTGACCGTTGCCTTGGAAGAAAATAATGATATGCATGAATCTAGAGATAATTATGATTCCGATGATTTGATTGAAATATCCCTTGATGAACATGATGCTTGCTATTCTTATGGCCGTGATGCCAATATTTGTGGAGATGAATTTGCTATAGTTCCTTATGTTAAACATGAGATTATTGCTATTGCACCCATACTTGATAGTTACTTGAATCAAAAGCATGATTTCAATGATGTTGTTATAAATTCTACTAATGTCAATTATGTTAATGATATGCAAGGGGATGCTAGTTTTGCTATGTCCACTACTTGTTGCAATGATCATGATAGGGGTGATTCTTCTTATGATCTCGAAAATTTATTTAAGCCCCATGATGAATATGAGATTGATAATAATGTTTGCAATAATATTGGAAGTGAGTATGGAAGAGTGTCAAATTTAGATCCCACATATTTGGAGAATGTTCAATCTTATGAAATTTTTGATAAAAGTGGGTTTGGAGAGGTCATGACTTTAGTTAATGTTAATCCCACTATTTTGGAAGAGTGTCAACTTTGCATGCATGTGGATCGTGTTGAGAATATTTGATGTGATAGCTATATTGTTTAATTTGATTATGATCCTACATGTAATAATTATGAGAGAGGAAAATATGGTTGTAGAAATTTTCATGTTACTAAATCACCTCTCTTCATGTTGAGATTGCTATCATCTCTTTCTTCTTCCTTGCATATGGTAGTTTTTGCTTGCCTTGATAATTTGTTTGCTTATAAAATCCCAATGCATAGGAAGCATGTTAGACTTAAACTTGTTTTTCACGTGTTTTTTGATGCTCTCTTTGTGCTTCAATTCTTGTCTTTCATATGAGCATCATTAAAATCTCAATGCCAAGCTAGGGGCGTTAAACAATAGTGCTTGTTGGGAGGCAACCCAATTTTATTTTCTGTTTTTGCTTTTTAGGTTCTATTTTGAATTAAATAATTCATCTATCCTCTAGTTAGATGTGGTTTTCTGTTCTAATTAGTGTTTGTGCCAAGTAAGACCTTTGGGATAGCTTACGGTGATAGTTGATTTGATCTTGTTGTAAAACAGAAACTTTTGCGCTCAGGAAAATAATTCTAATTTTTATAAGAAGTGTGATAAAATACTAATTCTTTTCGAAGAAGATTAATAAAAAATTCTTAGGTCATCCTAATTTTGCAGAATTTTTGGAGTTACAGAAGTATTCGAAATATCCAGATTGCTACAAACTGTTCTGTTTTTTGACAGGTTCTATTTTCTATGTGTTGTTTGTTTAATTTGATAAATCTATGGCTCGTATCGGGGGTATGAACCACGGAAAAGTTGGAATACAATAGATATTACACCTATATAAATAAAGATTGAGTTCACAACAATACCAAAAGTGGTGATTTATTTTCTTATACTAACGGAGCTTATGAGATTTTCCGTTGAGTTTTATGTTGTGAAGTTTTCAAGTTTTGGGTAAGGATTTGATGGACTATGGAATAAGGTGTGGCAAGAGCCTAAGCTTGGGATGACCAAGGCAACCCAAGGTAATATTCATGGACAACCAATAGCCTAAGCATGGGGATGCCCCGGAAGGCATCCCTCTTTCGTCTTCGTCTATCGGTAACTTTACTTGAGGCTATATTTTTATTCACCACATGATATGTGTTTTGCTTGGAGCGCCTTGTATGATTTGAGTCTTTGCTTTTTAGTTTGCCACAATCATACTTGTTGTACACACCTTTTGAGATAGACACGCATGAATCATGATTTATTAGAATACTCTATGTGCTTCACTTATATCTTTTGAGCTAGGCAATTTTGCTCTAGTGCATCACTTATATCTTTTTAGAGCACGAGAGTGGTTTTATTTTATGGAATTTTATGAACTCTCGTGCTTAACTTATATTATTTTGAGAGTCTTTAAAATAGCATGGTAATTTGCTTTGGTTATAAATTTAGTCCTAATATGATAGGCATCCAAGAGAGATATAATAAAAACTTTCATACAAAGTGCATTGAATACTATGAGAAGTTTGATTCCTTATGATTGTTTTGAGCTATGAAGATGGTGATATTAGAGTCATGCTAGTGAGTAGTTGTGAATTTGAGAAATACTTGTGTTAAGGTTTGCAAGTCCCATAGAATGCACATATGGTGAACCGTTATGTAACGAAGTTGGAGCATGAGATATTTTTTGACTGTCGTCCTTACGAGTGGCAGTCGGGGACGAGCGATGGTCTTTTCTACCAATCTACCCCCTAGGAGCATCCTTGTAGTACTTTGTTTCGATGACTAATAGATTTTTGCAATAAGTATGTGAGTTCTTTATGACTAATGTTGAGTCCATGGATTATACGCACTCTCACCCTTCCACCATCGCTAGCCTCTTAGTGTCGCGCAACTTTCGCCGGTACCATAAACCCCCATATACCTTCCTCAAAATAGCCACCATACCTACTTATTATGGCATTTCCATAGCCATTCTAAGATATACTGCCATGCAACTTTCAACCGTTCCGTTTATTATGACATGCATCTTCATTGTCATATTGCCTTGCATGATCATGTAGCTGACATCGTATTTGTGGCAAAGCCACCGTTCATCATTTTTTGTACATGTCGCTCTTGATTCATTGCACATCCCGGTACACCGCCGGAGGCATCCATATAGAGTCATATCTTGTTCTAGTATCAAGTTGCAATTTTTGAGTTGTAAGTAAATAGAAGTATGATGATCTTCCTTTTTAGAACATTGTCCCATGTGAGGAAATAAAAGAAATAAAGAAAAGAGGAGAAAACAAAAAAAGGAGAGAAAGAAAAAACAAAATGAAATAAAAAAAGAAAAAATGACAGAAAAAGAGAGAAGGGGCAATATTACTATCCTTTTCCATACTTGTGCTTCAAAGTAGCACCATGATCTTCATGATAGACAGTTTCCTATGTTGTCAATTTCATATACTAGTGCGAATTTTCCTTATAGAACTTGGCTCGTGTATTCCAACGATGGGCTTCCTCAAATTGCCCTAGGTCTTCATGAGCAAGCAAGTTGGATGCACACCCACTTAGTTTTATTTTTGAGCTTTCATAAAATTATAGCTCTAGTGCATCCGTTGCATGGCAATCCCTACTCACTCACATTGATATCCATTGATGGGCATCTCTATAGCCCATTAATATGCCTAGTTGACGTGAGACTATCTCCCTCTTTTTGTCTTCTCCACAACCACCTTCTACTCCACCTATAGTGCTATGTCCATGGCTCACGCTCAAGTATTGTGTGAAAGTTGAAAAGGTTTGAGAACATCAAAAGTATGAAACAATTGCTTGGCTTGTCATCGGGGTTGTGCATGATTTGAATATTTTATGTGATGAAGATGGAGCATAGCCAGACTATATGATTTTGTAGGGATAAGCTTTCTTTGGCCATGTTATTTTGAGAAGACATAATTGCCTTGTTAGTATGCTTGAAGTACTATTGTTTTTATGTCAAAATTAAACTTTTGTTTTGAATCTTATGCATCTGAACATTTATGCCACAATAAAGAAAATGACACGAATAAATATGTTATGTAGCATTCCACATAAAAAATGTATTTTTATCGTTTACCTACTCGAGGACGAGCAGGAATTAAGCTTGGGGATGCTTGATACGTCTCCAACGTATCTATAATATTTTATTGTTCCATGCTATTATATTATCTATTTTGGATGTTTTATATGCATTATTATGATAATTTATATTATTTTTGGGACTAACCTATTAACCTAGAGCCTAGTGCCAGTTCCTGTTTTTTCCTTGTTTTAGAGTTTCACAGCAAAAGAATGTCAAATGAAGTCCAAACGGAATGAAACTTTCGCGATGATTTTTCTTGGACCAGAAGACATCCAGAGTACTTGGAGTACACGTAAGGGAAGCCACGAGGCGGATACAAGGACGGAGGGTGCGCCCAGGGGGTAGGGCTCGCCCCCACCCTTGTGGGCCCCTCGTGACTCCATCGACCTATTTCATCCGCCTCTATATTCTCAAGTATTCCCAAACCAACCAGGAGAGCCAAAAAAACACTTTTCCACCGCCGCAACCTTCTATACCCATGATATCCCATCTAGGGGCCTTTTCCGGCATCCTGTCGAAGGGGGATTCGATCACGGAGGGCTTCTACATCAACACCATTGCCCTTCCAATGAAGCGTGAGTAGTTTACCATAGACCTACAGTTCCATAGCTAGTAGCTAGATGACTTCTTCTCTCTCTTTGACCCTCAATACCATGTTCTCCTCGATGTTCTTGGAGATCTATTTGATGTAATACTCTTTTTGCGATGTGTTTGCTGGTATCCGATGAATTGTGCATTTATGATCGACTTATCTATGAATATTATTTGAATCTCCTCTGAATTATTATATGCATGATTTGATATCTTTTTAAGTCTCTTCGAACTATCGATTTGGTTTGGCCGACTAGATTGGTTTTTCTTGCAACTGGAGAAGTGCTTATCTTTGGGTTCAATCTTGTGGTGCTTGATCCTAGTGATAGAAAGGGAACCAACATGTATTGTATTGTTGCCGTCGAGGATAAAAAGATGGGTTTTACATCATATTGCTTGAGTTTATTCCTCTACATCATGTCATCTTACTTAATGCATTACTCTGTTCTACATGAACTTAATACTCTAGATGCAGGCAGGAGTCGGTCGATGTGTTGAGTAATAGTAGTAGATGCAAGTAGGAGTCGGTCTACATGATACAGACGTGATGCCTATATTCATGATCATTTCCTTAGATATCGTCATAACTTTGCACTTTTCTATCAATTGCTCGGTAGTAATTTGTTCACCCACCGTAATATTTTCTATCTTGAGAGAAGCCTCTAGTCAAACCTATGGCCGCCGGGTCTACTTTCCATTATATAAGTTTCCGATCTACAATTTTAGTTTCCTATTTACTTCCTTTGCAATCTTTTACTTTCCGTTCCATAAACCAAAAATACCAAAAACATTACTTTACCGTTTGTCCATCTCTATCAGATCTCACTTTGCAAATAACTGTGAAGGGATTGACAACCCCTTTATCGCGCTGGGTGCATGTTGGTGTTTGTTTATGCAGGTATTCGGTGACTTGTGTGTTGTCTCCTACTGGATTGATACCTTGGTTCTCAAAACTGAAGGAAATACTTACTCTACTTTGCTGCATCACCATTTCCTCTTCAAGGGAAAAACCAACGCAAGCTCAAGAATTAGCAGTGTTCCAGGTGGTGTGAGTTGTGAAACTATTCCACATTGTTTTAAATGAAGGTCAAACTCGTAACTCAAATATTCGCCTCCGCGATCAGATCGTAGAAACTTTATTTTCTTGTTACAATGATTCTCCACTTCACTCTGAAATTCATTAAACTTTTCATGTTTCAGACTTGTGTTTCATTAAGTAGATATACCCATATCTGCTCAAATCATCTGTGAAGGTCAGAAAATAACGATACCCGTCGTGAGCCTCAACACTCATCGGACCGCGTACATTGATATGTATTATTTCCAATAAGTCATTAGCTTGCTCCATTGTTCCGGAGAACGTAGTTTTAGTCATCTTGCCCATGAGGCATGGTTCGCAAGTATCAAATGATTCATAATCAAGTGATTCCAAAAGCCCATATGCACGAAGTTTCTTCATGCGTTTTACACCAATATGACCTAAACAGCAATGCCACAAATATGTTGCACTATCATTATCAAATTTGCATCTTTTGGCATCAATATTATTAATATGTATATTACAACAATCGAGATTCAATAAACCATTTATATTGAGTGTTTGACCATAGAAGGTTTTATTCGTGTAAATAGAACAATAATTATTCTTTGAATTAAAAGAATAACCATATTGCAATAAACATGATCCAATCATATTCATGCTTAACACAAACACCAAATAACATTTATTTTAGGTTCAACACTAATCCTGAAGGTAAAGGGAGTGTGCGATGGTGATCTTATCAACCTTGGAATCACTTCCAACACACATCGTCACCTCCCCTTTAACTAGTCTTTGTTCATTTTGCAACTCCTATTTTCAGTTACTAATTCTAGCAACTGAACCGGTATCAAATACCCTGGGGTTACTATGAACACTACTAAAGTACACATCAATAATATGTATATCAAATATACCTTTGTTCACTTTGCCATCCTTATTATCCACCAAGTATTTGGGGTAGTCCCGCTTCTAGGGACCAATCCCTTTGCAGTAGAAGCACTCAGTTTCAGGCTTGGGTCCAAACTTGGGCTTCTTCACGGGAGTGGCAACTTGCTTCTCATTCTTCTTGAAGTTCCTTTATTTTTCTTTGCCCTTTTTCTTGAAATTAGTGGTCTTGTCAACCATCAACACTTGATGCTTTTTCTTGATTTCTACCTTCGCCGATTTCAGCTTTGCGAAGAGCTCGGGAATCGTTTTCGCCATCCCTTGCATATTATAGTTCATCATGAAGTTCTAGTAGCGTGGTTATAGTGACTAGAGAACTATATCTGTCAATCACTATCTTATCTAGAAGATGAACTCCCACTTGATTCAAGTGATTGTACTACCCAGACATTCTGAGTACATGCTCACTGGAAGAGCCATTCTCCTCCACCATGTAGGCAAAGTACTTATCAAAGGTCTCATACCTCTCGACATGGGCATGAGTCTGAAATACCAATTTCAACTCTTGGAACATCTTATATGCTCTATGGCATTCAATTTTTTTTGAAGTCCCGGTTCTAAGACGTAAAGCATGGTGCACTAAAGTATCAAGTAGTAATCATACCGAGCTTGTCAAACGTTCATAACGTCTGCATATGCTCCTGCAATAGGTCTGTCACCTAGCGGTGCATCAAGGACATAATCCTTCTGTGCAGCAATGAGGATAATCCTCAAATCACGGGCCCAGTCCGCACCATTGCTACTATCATCTTTCAACTTAGTTTTCTCTAGGAACATATCAAAAACATAGGGGAGCTATGATAACCCACAATTATAGGGATCGCAATAGTTTTCGATAAGTAAGAGTGTCGAACCAAACGAGGAGCTAAAGGCAGAACAAATATTCCCTCAAGTTCTATCGACCACCGATACAACTCTACGCACGCTTGACGTTCGCTTTACCTAGAACAAGTATGAAACTAGAAGTACTTTGTAGGTGTTGTTGGATAGGTTTGCAAGATAATAAAGATTACGTAAATAAAAAGTAGGGGCTGTTTAGATAAAGTAACAACTAAGTTAGTTTTAGTTAAGAGCTTGTTGTCACGAGAAAGTTATTTGTCCCTAGGCAAATGATAACTAGACTAGTAATCATTATTGCAATTTTATTTGAGGGAGAGGCATAAGCTAACATACTTTCTCTACTTGGATCATATGCACTTATTATTGGAACTCTAGCAAGCATCCACAACTACTAAAGATCATTAAGGTAAAACCCAACCATAGCATTAAAGCATCAAGTCCTCTTTATCCCATACGCAACAACCCCCTTACTCGGGTTTGTGTTTCAGTCACTCACGCAACCCACTATAAGCGAATCATAAACGTATTGCAACACCCTACAACGGAGATCCCTCACGCTTGCGCGACACGGAGAGCACCATAGGACATCACCAATAATAAAATGATACGTCTCCAACGTATCTATAATTTTTGATTGCTCCATGCTATATTATCTACTGTTTTGGGAAATATTGGGATTTATTATCCACTTTTATATTACTTTCGGGACTAACCTATTAACCAGAGGCCCAGCCCAGATTTGCTATTTTTTTGCCTATTTCAGTGTTTCGAAGAAAAGGAATATCAAACGGAGTAGAAACGGAACGAAATCAATTGGAGAAGTTATTTTTGGAAGGAAACCTACCGGATAGACTTGGACCCTACGTCAGAAGATGAAGGAGGAGCTCACGAGGGTAGGGGCGCGCCCCCTGCCTCGTGCCCCCCCCCCCCTTCGGTCCACCGACGTACCTCCTGCACCCATATATACCTACGTAACCTAAAACTTCCAGAACAGAGATTAGATCGGGAGTTCCGCCGCCAGAAGCCTCCGTAGCCACCAAAAACCAATCTAGACCCGTTCCGGCACCCTGCCGGAGGGGGCAATCCTTCTCCAGTGGCCATCTTCATGATCCCGGTGCTCTCCATGACGAGGAGGGAGTAGTTCTCCCTCGGGGCTGAGGGTATGTACCAGTAGTTATGTGTTTGATCTCTCTCTCTCGTGTTCTTGAGATGATACGATCTTGATGTATCGCGAGCTTTGCTATTATAGTTGGATCCTATGTTTCTCCTCCCCCTCTTCTCTCTTGTAATGAATTGAGTTTCCCCTTTGAAGTAATCTTATCGGATTGAGTCTTTATAGATTTGAGAACACTTGATCTATGTCTTGGTGATCAACTTGCGGGTTTCGTGACATTGGGAACCTATGCATAGGGGTTGGCACATGTTTTTGTCGTGATTCTCCGGTAGGAACTTTGGGGCACTCTTTGAGGTCCTTTGTGTTGGTTGAATAGATGAATCTGAGATTGTGTGATGCATATCGTATAATCATACCCACGGATACTTGAGGTGACACTGGAGTATCTAGGTGACATTAGGGTTTTGGTTGATTTCTGTCTTAAGGTGTTATTCTAGTATGAACTCTAGGGCTGTTTGTGACACTTGTAGGAATAGCCCAACGGATTGATTGGAAAGAATAACTTTGAGGTGGTTTCGTACCCTACCATAATCTCTTCATTCGTTCTCCGCTATTAGTGACTTTGGAGTGACTCTTTGTTGCATGTTGAGGGATAGTTTTATGATCCAATTATGTTAGTATTGTTGAGGGAACTTACACTAGCGAAAGTATGAACCCTAGGCCTTGTTTCCTAGCATTGCAATACCGTTTACGCTCACTTTTATCATTCGTTACCTTGCTGTTTTTATATTTTTCAGATTACAAATACCTTTATCTACCATCCATATACCACTTGTATCACCATCTCTTCGCCGAACTAGTGCACTTGTACAATTTACCATTATATTGGGTGTGTTGGGGACACAAGAGACTCTTTGTTATTTGGTTGCAGGGTTGCTTGAGAGAGACCATCTTCATCCTATGCCTCCTACGGATTGATAAACCTTAGGTCATCCACTTGAGGGAAATTTGCTACTGTCCTACAAACCTATGCACTTGGAGGCCCAACAACGTCTACAAGAAGAAGGTTGTGTAGTAGACATCATAAAACACGCAACTCAAACCAATCACGATCATTAAATAACCCATAGGATAAAACGGATCTACTCAAACATCATAGGATAGCCATACATCATTGGGAAATAATATATAGCGTTGAGCTCCATGTTTAAGTAGAGATTACAGCGGGTAAGAGATAGGTTACACCGCTGCATAGAGGGGGGGAAGAGTTGGTGATGATGGCGGTGAAGTTGTTGGTGAAGATTGCGGTGATGATGATGGCCCCCGGTGGCACTCCGGTGCCATCGGAAGCAAGGGAGAGAGAGCCCCCCTCCTTCTTCTTCTTCCTTGACCTCCTCCCTAGATGGGATAAGGGTTTCCCCTCTGGTCCATGGCCTCCATGTCATGGGAGGGGCGAGAGCCCCTCCGAGATTGGATCTGTCTCTCTCTGTTTTTGCATTCTCAAATTCTACCCTTTCACCGTTTCTTATATTCCCGGAGATCCGTAACTCTGATTGGGCAGAAATTTTAACACGGTCTCTATCCGGATATTAGCTTTCTTGCGGCGAAAGAAGGGCATCAACTGCCTTACGGGGTGTCCACGAGGGTCAGGGGCGCGCCTGCCCCCTAGGGCGCGCCCGCTGCCTCGTGGGCCCCTCGAGCATCGTCTCGCGTTGATTTCACTTCCCAAAAATCACATATATTCCAAAAAAGATTCCGTCCATTTTATCCTATTTGGACTCTGTTTGATATGGATTTTCTGTGAAACAGAAAACATGCAACAAACAGTAACTGGCACTGGGCACTGGATCAATATGTTAGTCCCAAAAATAGTATAAAAAGTTGCGAAAAGTATATGAAAGTTGTATAATATTGGCATGGAACAATCAAAAATTATAGATATGACGGAGATGTATCAATCTACAACGCGAGATATTGATCTACAATAGTAGATATGCAAATACTATCAGGACTAAGTTAATGATAAATTAAGTTCAATTAATCAAATTACTTAAGAACTCCCACTTAGATAGACATCCCTCAAGTCATCTAAGTGATACGTGATCCAAATCAACTAAACCATGTCCGATCATCACGTGAGATGGAGTAGTCATCAATGGTGAACATCTCTATGTTGATCATATCTACTATATGATTCACGTTTGACCTTTCGGTCTCCAGTGCTCCGAGGCCGTGTATGTACATGCTAGGCTTGTCAAGTTTAACCCGAGTATTCCGCATGTGCAAAACTGTCTTGCAACCGTTGTATGCGAACATAGAGTCTATCACACCCGATCATCACGTGGTGTCTCTAAACGAAGAACTGTAGCAATGGTGCATACTCAGGGAGAACACTTATACCTTCAAATTTTAGTGAGGGGTCATCTTATAATGCTACCACCATACTAAGCAAAATAAGATGCATAAAAGATAAACATCACATGCAATCAAAATATGTGACATGTTATGGCCATCATCATCTTGTGCCTTTGATCTCCATCTCCAAAGAACCGTCG
The DNA here is from genome assembly GCF_002162155.2 of Triticum dicoccoides. Lineage (NCBI taxonomy): Eukaryota > Viridiplantae > Streptophyta > Magnoliopsida > Poales > Poaceae > Triticum > Triticum dicoccoides. Next base: position 278,802,014 of record NC_041380.1, on the reverse strand, counting down.
TGATCTCCGTCGTCACCGTCTTGGCACCTTGATCTCCATCATAGCGTCGTGGTCATCTCGCCAACTATTGCTTCTACAACTATCGCTCACACATAGTGATATAGTAAAGCAATTACATGTCGTTTGCACTTCATACTATAAAGAGATAGCCATAAGGCTCCTTCCAGTTGCCAGTAACTTTTACAAAACATGATCATCTCATACAATAACGTATAGCACATCATGCCTTGACAATATCACATCACAACATGCCCTGCAAAAATAAGTTAGACGTCCTCTACTTTGTTGTTGCAAGTTTTACGTGGCTGCTATGGGCTTCTAGCAAGAACCGGTCTTACCTATGCATCAAAACCACAATGGTAATTTATCAAGTTTGCCGTTCTAACCTTCAACAAGGACCGACTGCAGTCAAATTCGGTTCAACTAAAGTTGGAGAAATAGACACCCGCTAGCCACCTTTATGCAAAACTAGTTGCATGTCTATCGGTGGAACCAGTATCATGAACGTGGTCATGTAAGGTTGGTCCGGGCCGCTTCATCCAACAATACCACCGAATCAAAATAAGACATTCGTGTTAAGCAGTATGACGATCACTGCCCACAACTCTTTGTGTTCTGCTCGTGCATACCATCTACGCATAGACCTGGCTCTGATGCCACTGTTGGGAAACGTAAGATGCAATTTCAAAAAAAAATCCTACGCTCACGTAAGATCTATCTAGGAGATGCATAGAAACGAGAGGGGAAGAGTGTGTCGATGTACCCTCGTAGACCAAAAGTGGAAGCGTTTGACAATGCGGTTGATGTAGTTGAACTTCTTCTTGTTCTGACCAATCAAGCACCGAACGTACGGCACCTCCGAGTTCTGCACACGTTCTGCTCGATGACGTCCCTCGAACTCTTGATCTAGCAAAGTGTCGAGGAAGTAGATGAATTCCATCAACACGACGGCGTGGTGATGGTGATGGTGAAGTGATCCGCGCAGGGCTTCGCCTAAGCAGTACGAAGATATGACTGGAGGCGTAAAATGTGGAGGGGGGCGCCGCACACAGCTAATAATTATTGGTGTGTGTCCTAGCGGTGCCCCCACCACACACACACACACACACACACACACACACACATATATATAGGTTGGAGGGGAGGAGGGGCAACCAAGGGGGCACTACAAGAAAATACACTTCCGTGATGATACGTGTTTGTCACAGTAGGTCGCGTTTTTTGTCATGCATGTACATCCATGAAAAATTTATGACAGAATCAAGATAGTCATAACTATGCTATCGTAGAAGTGTTCCATGACATTACCAAAATTATCATCATGGAAGTGTCCACTTCCATGATGATAAATCGCGCGTCACAGAAGTGCTTTCGTCAAGGGTGACTGACACGTGGCATCCACCGTAACGGAACACCGTTAAGCTATGGGGTCGGGTTTTGGATCCGATAACCTGTTAACAGCCCCAACCAATGGGAAATTTCCATGTGTAAAATTCTTATTGGCCGGACGAAACACGTGTTAGCTCGTCAGTGGGTCAGATAGGCGCCTATGATACGTCGACACGTGGCACGGCCCAACAGAGGCCCATTCCTGTGAAAAGGCCGGCCCGTTTGACTTGGTAAAAAGGTGGCGGGCCGGCCCATGGAAAGCCTATTAACGGCATATTCGCATATAGCCCATTTACAACCCGCTAACCCAAGGCCCATTACGCCCTATCCGAATTAGGCCCAGTAGCGTCATCTGGGCCATCCAATATGATTCCAGCCCATTTTCACTTCTGTCCCATGTATGGCCCATGACATCTTTCGGCCCATATGAGGCCCTATGTAACTCTTGGCCTATTAACGGCCCGCAATGAATAGTGTATTACTTTATACCCATTAACGGCCCGTTATTCCGTTGGTCTGTTTCCAGCCCATGCTATCTTTCGTCCTTCTCAGAGCCCATTTATTCTTGGGCTCATTTCCAGCATTCGTTTACTTACGGCCCGTTACTGTCATTTTCTGCTTGTGGGCCAAATTCAGCCCGTGGTTACAGTCGGCCCGTTTGTGGTCCGTTAATACGTTGGGCCGTTTTCATAGCGTCATCAAATACGGCCTATTAATGATGGCCCGTTACGGTCGGCCCATGAACGGATGATTCCAACTCTAGCCCGTTTACGGCCATAATGCAGCTTATTATTGGCCCATGTTTGGCAAATCAATCATATAGCCCGTATAAGGCCCATTGATGATACGACCCGTAGAAGGCCCATTGTTTCTACGGCCCGTAGAAGGCCTATTGTTTCTACGTCCCGTAGAAGGCCCACTGTTTCTACGGCCCGTAGGAGGCCCAGTGTCACTACAGTAAATATTAGCCCATGGTTATTGTGGCCTAGTTTTAAAAAATAGGTTGTTGCAGCCACTAGTTAACCGCGGAAAAAGAACTGCAATGACTACAAGCAAACAAATAAACAAGACAACAAGGAAATAAATAAGCAAGCAACTAACGCTAGGCTATCACGGCTATTACACATATTACATCCACTGGGCATCAAAGTTCGCCACCAGTGCAAATATAGGGAACAAAGCAGCATATCATATACACTGGCCGTCAAAATTGGCCACCAGTGCAAATAAACGTGGCAGCAAAACAAGAGCATAACTGAAACAACTTCAGAAGAGCTCAAGAAACGTTATCCTGGGTATCCACCATGCTGGCAATAAGCTTCGCAAGCTGATTAGCTTTGTCCTGTTTGGCGCTAAAATCCTGCAACGCTTGCTGTTGCACCAGTAAGCATGCATCTGAATGCTCCAGGGACTTCCGCAGTCCTTCCGCTTCTTGTCGTAGCACAACTGATCGATGTCTTTCAGCTTGTAGTTGAGACTCAAGAAACCGAACTGATTTAGACAGTGAGTTTGAATAGCTTGTGCAAGCGGTAGTGGCCAGTAACTCCAACACTAAAGCAAGACAGGATGTGTCACTATCCTGAACCTTTTCTGCATTACTTCCTTTACCGTTGCTTAATAAGGCACTCTTCCCCAATATTCTGTCAACATTCTAACAGAAGAAACAAGCAAACACATAACAATTTTAGCATGTACTAGTATATGAAACTCATTTCGGTGAACCAGTTCATTAGTAAGATGGACAGGATTAAACTACCAAGTCTTCTATTGCCAAGTACTAGTACATAATAAAAGAATCAAACAAACATATATCTATGTCCTATGGTAGCAATGGAATCTTAAATTAGAACAGTTGTTCTTCAGGTTTAGGCACTTGTTCTACATGAACAGAGTACAGTAAAACACAATAATATAATACTTAAAAATAGAAAATGAGCTCATAGACCTTACCACATTCTTGCTTCGGGACCAGTACAGAATAAGGCGTTCCCAGTCATCGTCCAGTAAATGTGTCTCAGGAGAACGTAAGGGAATTTGATGAGTTTCTTTGCCGGTGAAGTACGTTTTCTTCAGGTAATTCCGATACTGCCACCAAGCATTCTTGAAGATAGCAGAGGTATTAGCACAGGTTACCTCATCCCGAGTTTCCAAATCGGTCATTCTCTATAGAGAAAAATGGGAAAATTTGCTGTATTATAACCATCATGGAGGTAGGATGTATGGGACGAAGCAAAGTAATTGCCATGAATAACATTACTTACACATAACTCCTGGACAAACACCCGCAACTGGCGTTTTCCTTCATCTTCAGTATAATATTTCCAAGATGGGAAGATACACACATACGATTTAACAACATCAAATGCGATAGGTGCTAAACTATGACTAGCTGGTTGTGCTTCCTCCACAGGAATAGGCGTACTAACTGGTGGAGTTGGGGTTCGCCGTGATAGTACTAGCCCTTTGGGCACTGGAGCTGCCTTACTAACTGCTCTTGTTTGGGAGCTCTATGGTGGAGATGGTGTTGTGTCAACAAGAACTGGGTTACTATCGGTTGGGGTTGGGGTTAGATTGGGTGAAGCTGGTTCTCTATCCATCTAGTAGGGGTACAATTTGCGAGAGTTTGGGTTATGTGTGGTAGGGCTGGTTCTTGTGCATGTACAACCGGGGTGCTATCTCCACCAAGAGGTAGCACTGTTTTATTTGAAGACCGTGTTTTTAGTCCACTAGATACTGGCATCACCCGCTCCAATTCAAATGGCTGATAAACAGGAAACATAGTTGAATGTACAGACATTGTATGAGAGACAGATGCAATAGATAGTGTGGGAAAAAGAGGGCATGAAATACTTGACATGTATATTGTTTAACTAAAACGGATAGCATGACATAATTTCACATATATGATCTCTATCTAAACTAGATAGTATAGCATAACATAATTAAAAGATATGATGAATAACTAAACAAGACCGCATGACATAATTCACCTACATGTTATCTAAGTAATCAGGATCGCATCATTTAATTCACATATGTGATTTATATGCTAAACAGAGGGCATTCAATATGATGTCTGAACTAAGAACATGGTGTTGAATATTGTGTATATGATGTCTAAACTATGCAATGCAAGACACTGTATGCATGATATGAGCAGTATAACCGTGCCAAGTTAGAGCATACACCTCAGTGGGGGAATAGGACTAGTCATCTGTCTCTGAATCCATCTCCGAGGAGCTATCGGGACCCAACAAGAGATCTGCTTCGACATGTAGCACTGTCTCCTCTGAAGGCCTTGTTTTCACTCCAGATTTTTCCATCTCCCACCCAAATGGCTGATTCACAGGAAGAGTAGTTTAATGTACAAACATTGTCGACAAATGGAAATGTAATGAAGAAAAGGATGGGCAAGATATCATTCAAATATATGATGCCTGGTTAAACAGGATGGCATTGCACATTTCACATATATTATGGCTGGCTATAAGACATGAGACTGCATAATTCCCATATATGATATAGAAACTAAACAGGTGGCATTACAGAACATGTCTAAACTAAGCAGATGACATATATGATGTCAGAAGTAGGCACTGCAAGGCAACATATGCATGATATGACTAACATCATCATGCCAAGGTAGAGCAAACACCTTGGGGGGTAAATAGGAGTGGTCAGCGGCGTTCGAGTCCGCCTCAGAACAGATATCTTCCTCTGGATTACAATCTGGAGAGGGGTGGGGAGGGTTTGCCATTGAACCCACCATCTAGCGATGTCTGCATGACATTGTATTGCCGCGGAAAACTCTTCTCTTTTTCTCTACATGTTCAGCATGACTGTGTACAATATCTGACATGCATACGAAAAAAATATGGTGAGATTATGTAAGGAGAGCATGCAGAAATTTAGAGTGATGGTAACAACCAGTGGATCGATGTTTTTCTGTTGAACCAAAATAGCCCTAATGGATCGATGTGAATGTATAGTAATAAGTGATGCAACAAGTGTACAACCTCTTTGCCGTAGCCGTGTCGACCTCAGCATCATTGGTTGGTCGCTGAAGCAGTTGAGGCAGAGGTGGCTGTCGGAGGTGTGGAGGAAGATCTGAGGAATCTGTAGACGACGTCCAGGGCACTGCTCTGTTGTGATGGATCGTTCTGTCATTAGAGCAGCTTCGATGAGCCGTAAGACGTCAAGGCTGAACCAGCACAAGACAAACATCGTCAATCTCAAGTGGGATTCTAATAGCATCTCCAATAGATGATGTAAAATGGATGTAAAATTAACATCACCAAAAACCACCTGACCACAACAGATGAGGTAAAAACTGTTGACTCTGAACTTAACTGTCGAAACTGAAATTTACTGTGGAATCTGAATGCTACTGTCGAAACTGAATGCAATGGTAGCAGAGAGGCACTTGACATGTAGTTTAGGGAGTGCCTGCAGTTCATCTTCAACCTGCACCCCGCTGAGCCGCCAGCCACCACCGGCTGAACCGCCGGCCCCAGCGCCGCCTCGCCGCCCCGAGACAACTCGCCACCGCCGCCCCGGCCAGCCCTCTAGGCTCCCCCACCCTGAACCCTAAGATAGATAGTGGGGTACCTCTCTGGTGAGCCCCCGTCCCCGCTGCCGGTGGTTCTTCCTTAACTCCGGCGAGCCCCCCCCCCAACCCCTGAAAATCGACTGACCCAAAAGACGATTCAGTCGACTGAAGTGTGGCTTAATCAGAGCAGAGCAGCAGCACGAGCGAGGGGGAGAGCAGCAGCAGCAGCTGGGCGAGCGAGCGATCGAGCGAGAACCGGAGCAGCAGTAGTAGATCCAGCTGGTATGGACGCCGCCACCGAAGGGGCCTCGCACTGGGGGAGAGCCACCATGGAGATGTCGCCCGCGGCGCCGGCTTCAAGGTAGCCGCTCCATGGGGGTGCGGGATGGAGCACCGTCGGCGCCGGGAGGTCGAGTTAAGGAGAAGGTGCGATGTGATGAGTGTACAACCTCTTTGGTGGCGCCGAGTAGGCCTCGGCTTCGTCCGAGGAGTCGGTGAGGATGTTGCGGTTCCGGTGGAGCAGGTTAAGGCGGCGCTGTGGGGATGGAGCAGCCACGATAGACGAGGCGATCGTCGGAGCAGCTCCAAGGAGGTGGAGGACGGGGCAGCTGAACCGGCAAGACGGCTTGATGGACGACGGATCCTCATCCGGGGAGGTGGACGAGGGACGTCGAGCTGTTGCGGTGGACGACATCGTCGGGGAAGAGGCTCCGGCTGGGCAGCGGTGACGTGGTGGATGGAGGAGGGAGGGGTTTCGCGGCTGGAGCGGAGAGGTTATGGCGGCCTAGGATTTTGTATGGCGAAAAGGGGGCGATGGGAGGGGTGAAGCATGACTTAGGAACACACTTGTCCAAAATGTAGGGTGTGTTACAAAAGTACCCCCACCGATTTGAACTAGCGGCCCTTTCGGCTCAGGGTTAGAAGGGGGATTTCGTGTGTCGGGATTTGGCAGCTGGAGGGAGTTGTCGCGCGCGTTGTAATTTCGGGATAGCAAGGTGCGGGTTGTGAAGGCGCCAGTTTTGGGCGCACGATATCTGAATCTTCGGGATATAACAAGACGCGGGTTGAATTTTAGGGACAAGCCTAACGTGTAGTAATATTGTACTTATGTATCAAATCAATTCGCACTTCCCTCAACCAAAAAGAAAACGAAAAAATAAAACTATTCACACCACACAAAGAGAGTCTTGCCCCGTTTTACTATACAAATGCTATTCAAAGCTACTCCCTCCTTCCATCTATATAGGGCCTAATGCGTTTTTCGATGCTAACTTTGACCAAATATTAGAGCAATGATATATGACATGCAACTTACACAAAGCACACCATTAAATTCGTCTGTGAAAGTTTCTTTCAATGATATAATTTTCACATTGTGCATGTCATGTACTATTAATCTTGTCAATAGTCAAAGGCGGTCTTAAAAATATCATTACTCCCTATATAGATGGAAGGAGGGAGTATGAATCCATGTTATGTCCGATTAATTTTTTTCGCTTGTTGTATAATGCATGTAACCTACTCATACCAACATTTTAGTGCATTCCAAATGTCTATACTACCGCTGCAATTCGAACTAAATTTGAATTTGTTTATCTATTTCAATAAGACTCTACAATCATGATTGTTGCCAACTTCAACCATCATAGTTTCCTTGCTATCCGCTAGATATAAATCAGACGGCCTATAATGGAGGATGGCAGGCACACCATCATCAACAACTCCATTTTTTATAAGAGTAGAGATAAAATATATTAAATGTAGTATACCATGTTCATAACCACACCATGTGTATCACCGTTATATATATTCACACATCCGTCGGTTTGAAACACTATGATAAATTCTTCAAATATCTGAATTTGCTTTTTATAATGAAGTATATATGATCTCTATTCGTCTTTTACACCCACACAACCCTCTTATCTTTGTAGCTAACGCTAACTTTCTCTTGTGCATGCACACGCCCACATCCCTCTCACCCTCCCTCAGCATTCTCTAGCTCCATCGCGCAAATTCGTCTTTTCACTTTAGGTCGTTCACCCACGGTGTGTGTAGGCCCCCCAGCTCCTTCTTTACGGCACACAACAATCGATATGCCTCTCTAGCCAGGTGTGCCTAGCACAAACACAAGCTTCCCCTCTTCTCTTGTCACGGTCCATGCCTCACTCCCACCACTCTTTTCATCGTTCTCGTACTCGCACACTCCTCCCCCTCGATATAGTATGCCTCTCGTACCACCTCCTACATGCATCCCTCTCTCTGTATCCTTCTCCTCGTGCCTCATTTGCTTCTAACACACACATGCATGTATACTGATCGATCTCCGAACATATACCTAGATCGACTTTAACTACCCCCCCATCGATCGACGTACCTCACAAGTTATGTCTCTCCTTTCTCTTAGAAAGGGCGATTGATCTTCCTATGTAGTTACGTCTGCTTACCACAGCCACATCGCCCCCTCATCATTCGTGCATGCTTCTTGACCCGTCTCTCACACGCACGTGCACAGACAACAAGCAGCCATCTTCTCTCTTATTGATATTGCGGGCGTGCCCTCCGTTTGTCTAGCAAGCCTATCCCACCATTTGTTAGAAGCAACTCCACTACCACCCCCTCCAACACTCTAGCTCTGTCTCTCTCCCAAGCTTATTCATATCCTGCACATATGCATGGATGCCGATCGATCTCCCTTAATACATGAGGCAGATCGATCTCCTTAATACATGAGGTAGGCCTCTCTCCTCCTCCACACATATACCAGCCATTGTACCTCTATAGTTAATTGGGCCTCCCTTTTCCCCCACCACACACCGATAGTCGAGCGCTGCAGGTAGGTATCCATGCCACAGAGACAAACTGCACATGTCCCATCTCACATTCCAGTAGGCCAGCCACTCTATATCTTTGACGTGGGCACACACAAATTTGATGGCACTCTTTATCGATCGCGCGCGCACACACACACACATCATCCCTCTCTTCGATTCTATGGACACCTCAAGTCGATGATACCTCCACTCTCTTCTCGTGGATCGCCCCCTCTATATATATGTTATATCCAGGACTCTATTTCACACACATTGCATATGTTAAATTTTTTGATTGACCCCCTCCCCCCCCACAAAAAAAACTCTCAAGAACCCACACACTATATCTCTCTAGGTTTGTATCTCTCTCACACAACCCCACGTAGGTGTTGTACGTATACAAGAAGAGAATAGGTGCACCGTGCACGCACTCACGCTTCATGCCCAGCCACACCCGCGCGGGTACACGGTGGAGCTCATTTCTTTACGAAATAGCAGCCCACGTGCTAATTTGAACGCCTATAGCAGTTGTTTACCTAGGGAGGTCGTGTACCACGCGTGCACGAAACAAAGTTCGACTTGACGCGTTGCCGCGTTATTTTTAAATAAAGTTATAGCGCTCAATGGCACATACACAGAATATAAAACGATTTTTATGGAGGAAAAGGTAGTCCGCTCTTCAGAGTATCTCACACAAGGCTCCGATGGCCTCTCTCTCTCTCACCGTTGGTCACTGATCCGTCCGCATCCCGTCCGCCGGGGGAAAGGGAGTGTGGTGGCCTCTCTCTCTCTCTCACCGTTGGTCACTGATCCGGCTGCATCCCGTCCACCGGGGGAAAGGGAGTGTGGTGTCCTCTCTCTCTCTCTCTCTCACCGTTGGTCACTGATCCGGCCGCATCCCGTCTGCTGGGGGAAAGGGGGGAAGTGCATCGTTTCTCCGTTCGACGGTGCCGAGGCAGCACGTCCCGATCTGCGGTACACGCCGTTCTCTCTGACCAAGCTCCGGCGTGGCAGGGCCTACGCCACCTGCTCACAGATTCCGCCCGCCGCCGCTCACCTAGTTACATCCCGACGACCTCCAGGTATCCCCTCTGGTCTTGCTCCACTGCCCGTTTTCCCATGTCACTGCATGTGGATCTTCCATAGTTCTTTGCCCAAAACGTAGCTCGTCCAGCATACTTTCCATATTGCATTCTCGTCCTCACACCATTTAGACAAACACAACCGTGTTTTTATCTTCCCTTAGGACAAGGAATATGCTTCTTTTTGTCATCGCGTGTGTCATCAACTGTTATTGGCCAGTAATTGTTTCCTTTCTACCTCTTTTTTGCAAACAGGGCTATCCATTTCACCTCGTTGCTATTGCGACCTTTTGGTGAACTGCACAAATCACTTTTTTCTTAAGAGTGTTTTGTGCAGTTGTACTAAAATGTCACACGGGCAACGTCTCTACATTTCAGTGCGGCTGCACAAAGGGAGATTGGTTTTGCTCTATCCTCCTCATCCAACTCCGAGCCTAATCTTCTCCAACTAGTTAGTCTTAAGAGAGACTGCAAAGGTGACCGGCTTCTATTTGTGTGTTTATTGTTTCATCAGCAGTCCTCCATTATCGTAATCACACTTGATATCTTTGGAACAGGGACGCTCAGCTCTATTTTAGTGGAACTGCACAAAATGATCGGAATGATGCATGCTCCAGACAGCTACTTTTTTTCCCAACATGCCTTGTTGATTTAGACAGAGCTGGGGGGACGTTGCTGCCAATGAAAGCATGGATCAATTTTAATTTAACACCTTCTCACAACTTTGTCTTCAGTTGTGATGTAATTATTAGCTCTGATCTGCTAATAATTGACATGCATTAGTAAGGAAGTCAGTTTTTTATTGTTTCTGAAAGATCATCGATGGCAAGACACGCGAAACAAAAGCTGAAAGCTCACACCATTGTACAATTTCATGTCGCTGGAAAATTATTTGTATATTACGTCAATTATGTAAACAAATGATGGAAGCTTGATAGCATTGCCAGAAGCCTCTTCATCATCCGGGTCCATGTGCCATGCACAAAATTATATTCCTTCGTTCCTAAATATTTGTCTTTTTACAAATTTCAAATGGGCATATTTTAGAGTGTAGATTCACTCATTTTGCTTCGTATGTGTACTCCCTCCTTTCCTAAATATTCTATTCGTCTTAACAGAGATTTCAACAAGTGACTACACACGGAGCAAAATGAGTGTATCTACACTCTAAAATATGTCTATATACATCCGTATGTGCCAGTCCATTTGAAATCTCTAAAAAGACAAATATTTGAGTAGTCACTCGTTGAAATCTCTAGAAAGACAAATACTCCGGAGTATATTTAAGAACCGAGGGGGTAGTGCACAACCGCATGGGAGACTCAGCCTGGTCGTTGCGCCGCATTAATAGTGAGTAATGAGCACTCAAATCATAAGCCCCATCTTTCCCACTATAAGTTGCTATGAAGAAGCAACCACCAATACACTCTTCTTTGAATCTGCTCATACTACTCCATCTGTCACTGTTTATACAGCGCGCTTCATAAAAAAGAAAAAAAATATGTGGGACCAAGACGACTAGCGATCGGCCTAAAAAATAGCATTGGTAGTTATAGCACGACGTCTATTACTAGAGGTAATAATGCGTACACACATGCATGCAGTGCTTCCACCCTAGGTACACACATGCATGCACTCCGTAGTAGTACAGTACATGGAGAGAAAATTGTGGACTTGATTGCGGTTACCACGCCCTAATTAATTGAGCATTAAACCAAACGCGTCTAAAGTCTCTCTGGTGGTGGAAATGCATTGAGAGAATTGCATCATAATGAAGTGCCCCCTGTAAACTGTGACGGAGGGTGGAGTAGTATGAAGGTGCAAAACCAAGTACGCGTACTACTACGCTTGGCTCTTCACCCCTTCGTGAAGTCGAACAATGATGGTACTCCGCATGTTGGGTACTATAGTGTATGCCTCTGACAATCTGACACCGAATGGACTAATGCATGTCCACCGAGGGTAGGTTGCAATAGTAAAAAGGCGTAAGCGAGCTTCACCTTATCCTGCAAGATTCTCCTCATTCTACGAGTTGACGGGACACACCAAAAAGTAGTGCTAGTCCATACTCCCTCCTTTCCGGTAAATATGGCTTAATCATTTTTGCGGGTAAATGAGAGAGCTTTATTCATATATAAGCATTCTTAGGACGATCAGCCAAGACACTGGTCACTAGGAAGCGAGGTACCCCGAAAAAAAGAAGTAGGAAGCGAGGTGTTTCATCAAGCCAGCTCTCGGCCACATTCAAAGTGCAGCAAGCACGGTTCGCACGAAGATGCGCTGCAAGGTTTGCTGACCTGTTTACATGTTGAATAACAAAAAAGAGGAAATATTACTGAGCGCTACTATTTGTAACAGAATATGAGCCAGAATTAAGCGAGAATTGTGGCGAGTGTTCCATGCAATCAACTTCCATTATCACATGCGAGAACCCTCGAAGAGAACCAAATGTGTTGAAGATTGCTTTATCACATTTTAAAATTATAATAAGAGTGCAGACGCTCCTCCATCCGATTCCTAGTACTAGTATAGTATGTACCTTTATGGACTATAGTAGTAGTACTAGTAAACTTTGCGCTTGGCTATTCGGGAAGTCGAACAATAATAGCACTAGTAGTATAGTGTATGCTTATGGTAATCTGACACCGAATTAACTGTTGCACGTCCATCGCCTGAGCGAGGGAGAGCTTGCATTAGTCAAAAGTTTCTCCTTGTCCTGCGAGCCACCGTGCGCAAGCTTCTCCCGTCCTGCAACCTTCTCCTTGTTTGGCAAGTTTACAGGACACAGCAAAGTAATGCTAGTCCATGCTGCCTCCTCTCCGGTTAATATGGCTTAATTTCAAACGAGATAAATACAGTGTTTGTCACTGTATATTTGTAAAAATACGGTCAATGGACTTCATAATATGCTCATTGCGCTCAATATATATATTTTCCGGTGTTCATACGGTCACTAGCTCACCCTGACTGAGCATGTGTGTGCATGCACGTGTAGGTTGAGCACTTGAGCATGACCATGTGTGTTCCGTCGTGTGCTCGGACATGCATGCATTAGGGCGTCATGCGCGTTTTTGCGTCCATGTGTACGTGTGACTATTGCATACACGTAGGGGGAGTATGTGTAGGGGCCACTAAGGAGCAGTCAAATCACACAGTAAGTTAGTCGGAAGAAGCAACCATCATTTCACTCTTGAATGACACGTACGCAATATAAAATGGTTGATATGGAGAGAAAAAGAAAACCAGTATATATACACTAGCAGGAGCCTAAGTTGCAAGCCTGCTTGCTTAGGTTGCTCTCTTCACAAGCATAGAACGACGGGCCTGATCCCGCAGCTGGGGGAAGGGAACAATGTTCTGCGTAGACGCGGTCGACATCGGCGAGGGAGAAAACCCACAGTCGGTGCGTCCCAATCGGGGGTCACCGCGGTATGGGCCGATGCCACGTCCCAACTGCCCTTCTAGCTACGGCCCGACGTCCCAGGTAGTCCATCTTCCTTTTGGAGCCGGCTTGCTCCACTGCTGTAGCTCCATCTCCATGTCGATCTTTCTCTACTTCTACCAGCTTCTACTTGTGATGAGTTTATGTCTCATGAACTAGTGCCAGTACTATTATTCTAATCACACTTCTTCAATATCTTTGCCATCAGGGATGCTCAAGTCGATTTTAGTGGAACTGCACAGAAGCATCGTATGATCCGATGGTGCCAGCCGTCTTTCCTTCGACAGGTTCTACCTGGCCAGGAAATTAAATCATGTTTAGGGTTTAGGGTTTAAGTCGTAGTGACCCCATCGGTAGTTTTTCTATCGTACATGCTCTCACAACTTTTTTCTTTAGTTGTGAAGTAAATATTGGCTATGATCTGTGAATCATTGAGATGCATCAGCATGCGTGTTAGTTTTCCTTTGTATTTGATGGAATGTTGTAATGGGGCAACCTTGGAATAGGAATGAAAATGGAGTGGAAAAGTTTCCGTGTTTCTGGAGAAAAAATGGAAACGGAGAGAAACTAACGTTTCGTTTTGTTGGATCGCGCCATCGAGCAAAACCAACGTTTAAATCACGTCTGTCGTGTTCATCTCTCACCCTCCTCCACGGCTTGACCCCACACAGTCGCTTGGCATGCCACTCACCGCAAACCGAGTAGTATACCATAACATTCTCGCCTGCTTGTTGATGGATCGCGCCATGGAGTACTAGCACTACTGGAAGAGATTGACGAGTTGGGGGAGGATAGCTAGCTGTAGCACGGACTCCCAAGAACTTACTACTGGAAGAGATCGCGCATGTTGTAGCCGGCTATTGCGACCTTTGAACACGGAGCAGCCGCGTGCACCTGGAAGCGGCGCGGGCGACGCTCTCTCGGTCGACGCGCCGCTTCAATGCCGGCGCCAGTGAGAGGTCGCGTCCACTCTGGCCGGGCATGAATGCGGCACTGACCGTTTCGAGCGGGAAGCACGCGCGGGTGATGAAGAGGGTTTGGGTTGGTCAGGACCGGCCGTGGCAGCGGTCCGGACGTGCGCAAACAAGAGATGATGTACGTTAATATTGCTGCATATATAATTAACAACGTAAATAATGTGCCAGTTGGACAAATATGATTGGAGATGGAGATGGAAATGGAATTTTATGTAAACACGGATATGCATGTCTATGTCTATGTGTGTGTGCGCGACGACTCTCGCGACCTGGAAGCGGGGGCGTGTTTTTGATCGAGTTTTCTTTCTTGGTACGTTAGTAAATCAGTTTGTCTAATTCACATCTAGATGTTATTTAAGGATATCACATCTAAGCTCCCACAAGTATATAATGTAGCAACAAGAAACAAAAAAACTAGGAAAAGACCACAAACAGAGTGGACATCAACTTATATGTGACATAACTATGTCACATCTAGATGTGTCCTAGACAGACCCATAAAAAAATGTCCGCCAGTTTTCATTTCTTTTTTACGGGAACACGTGTATTCTATTTAAAACGACTGCTATGGAGAGATTTTTTTACTCCATTATAGCCTCTTGTTTGATAGACTTTCTCGCATCTCGCTCTCTCACCCTCTCCATATCAAAACAAGATGACAGTGTCCACTCTATCTCTCTCCTCACCGGTGGTCATAGATCCGGCCGAATCCCGTTCACTACGGGAGGTGAGGAGGTGCAACATTGACATTGTCGCTGTCAGCGACGAAGGAAGCCGATGTGCACCGTCCTCTCGGAGCCGGCGCTGGCGCGGACGAAGATCCTCTGCGCCCTTGTTCGCTGTCGTCGTGTGGGCAGATCCCGCCCGCCCGCCTAAACGACATCTCGCCCACCTGAGGTATAACTTCTTGTACTGGTCCAGCTCCCCAGGTCGCTGCGTGCGGGTTTTCTTCTATGCGACTACTCCTCAGCTCCCCATGCATAGTAGCTAGGGTTCGTCGGCTGGTCCAACATCACCTACTAGTACTATTATAGAGGAAATGCCACTCAAAAAGTTGTCCTGATTTATGCCTCGGTGGAGGTATACATGTTGTTTCAACAAAAAGTACATGGTGGTTGTGCGGTCATTGTCCATATGGTGGTAGTACTATCACTGGTTAAATGAAGAAATGCTTTTTTCTCGGTTATCCTGGTTTAGTTCCCATCAAGATAATTATGATGCTTCTGTTTGTTGGTGTACTTTTCATTAATTCTTATTGACAATTGAGATGTTGTTGCTAACCCTTTTTTATATTTTTGGAAACTGTGATGCGTGTCTCCATACCCGGGCATGTCTTCCTCAATTTTAGTGGAATTGCAAAAAATTGGATGGCCATTGTTGTTCCGCCTCACTATCCTCTGCCACGTGGTTCTTCCTTCCTCGAGCTTGATTACTGAGAAGAAACAGACCACAGTGAGGATTTGTCGAACTTCTTAGGTGCCTCACCCAAACTTGATGCCAAATGGATGATGCATCACCATGATGACCTATCGATGCTCATGGTTGCGCCTCATGGTTGCGTCGGCTGGTGAAGCTGATCGATTTTCGACGTAAAACAAGTTGTCTTCCATTAGTGCTCTTTGCTTGTTATGCACAAAGATGATATCCTTTGTCAGTTCACCTTGGTTGCGTTGGAGACGCAGTCGTCTTTCACGTTGGGACCAACCCAGACATGATGCTTGTTGCTTTGTTACAACAAATTCAGCATCACCCCCTTTATAAGCCAGTAATTGATGCCACTCTCAGAATTAACTACTGAATCTTATTTCAAAATTGCAACACTTGTTAGGGATTGGCAGGATTACCATTTTTGTGGCCGCATGTTTCATCCTCCTTTATTAGCCAGTAACTGATTCCTTTTTTACCTCTGTTTATACAGGGATATCTATTCAACTTGTTGCTATTGTGACAGTTTGCTTCGCCACGCGAAACACTTTGCTTGATTTTAGTGCAACTGCACAAAACGAGATTGGATTTCCTATTCGTGTTGGCAGATTCGTACGTGATCTTGCATGCGTCATGAGAGGTTGGTACTTGCCTTCATCCACATGATCGTGCAGTGTGTTTTGAGATGCTGTGCTACTTGTATTGGTACTGTTTTAAATAAATGATGAATTGAAGCTATTGTATTGCTGTATTTTCCCATTAAGTAGTGAACAAAAATGGGACTAACCCAGACATGATGCTTGTTGCTTTGTTACAACAAATTCAGCATCACCCCCTTTATAAGCCAGTAATTGATGTCACTCTCAGAATTAACTACTGAATCTTATTTCAAAACTGCAACACTTGTTAGGGATTGGCGGGATTACCATTTTTGTGGCTGCATGTTTCATCCTCCTTTATTAGCCAATAATTGATTCCTTTTTTACCTCTGTTCATACAGGGATATCTATTCAACTTGTTGCTATTGTGACATTTTGCTTCGCCGCGCGAAACACTTTGCTTGATTTCAGTGCAACTACACAAAACGAGATTGGATTTCCTATTCGTGTTGGCAGATTCGTACGTGATCTTGTGTGCGTCATGACAAGTTGGTACTTGCCTTCGTCCACATGATCATGCAGTGTGTTTTGAGATGCTGTGCTACTTGTATTGGTACTGTTTTAAATAGATGATGAATTGAAGCTATTGTATTGCTGTCTTTTCCCATTAAGTAGTGAACAAAAATGGCACCAACCCAGACATGATGCTTGTTGCTTTGTTACAACAAATTCAGCATCACCCCCTTTATAAGACAGTAAGTGATGCCACTCTCAGAATTAACTACTGAATCTTATTTCAAAACTACAACACTTGTTAGGGATTGGCGGGATTACCATTTTTGTGGCCGCATGTTTCATCCTCCTTTATTAGCCAGTAATTGATTCCTTTTTTGCCTCTGCTTATACAGGGATATCTATTCAACTTGTTGCTATTGCGACATTTTGCTTCCCTACGCGAAACACTTTGCTTGATTTCAGTGCAACTGCACAAAACGAGATTGGATTTCCTATTCGTGTTGGCAGATTCGTATTTTATCGTTGTCGGTCTCATGAAAGGTCAGTACAGGCATTCATCCACATGATTGTGCAGTGTGCTTTGAGATGTTGTGCTACTTGTATTGGTACTATTTTAAATAAATGTTGAATTGAAGCTATTGTATTGCTGCCTTTTCCCATTAAGTAGTGAACAAAAATGGAGCCAACCCGGACATGATGCTTGTTGCTTTGTTACAACAAACTCTGCATCACCCCCTTTATAAGTAGATGGAAGCACATACTGTTGTTGCGCCCACTCTACCCTGGAACTGAATCTTAGTTCAAAACTGCAAACACTTGTTAGGGATCGGCAGGAGTACCATTTCTGTTAGGGATCGGCCGGAGTACATGTTTAAGAAATGTATTGTTCAGATAATGTCTCTGTTATTATATATCAGTTACAGACTTACAGTGTTGTACAAATGGTACTATCCTGCTTTGTAGTTCTTTCTACATGTTTAACCAAGGTATTGTTAAGATAATGTCTCTGTTAAAATGAATCAGTCGCATTGTTTTAGGAATGATACTTTTCTGCTTTTTCGTTCTTTATACATCTTGAAACAAGGCATTGTTAAGATAATGTCTCAGTTAATATGAATGAATCACACTGATTGAGAATTTCTACTCTCCAGCTTTGTTTCCCATTAAGATAAGCTAGATCAGTAGATGTTTTTCTTCTGGGAGTACAAGTCATCAACCGATATTTCTCAGTAATTGTTTCCCTTATACCTTTTGTTGCTTACATGGATATCAAAATTAAAGCTCGGTTTTATTCCGACTTCGATTTTAGTTCAACTGCACAAAAGGAGCCAATGTGTCCAAGGCAAACTACTGCATTACTGGGTCCAGTTGGTCGTTCCACTTTGCAGAAAGAAGTAGTCATTGTTTGCGCAACATTACAGAAGGAATGACCGAGAAGCTTTACAGAGTATTAGGCCTTCCACTATGTAGGCCAAAAGAGGTGCCAATTTCACCTTTTCTTAGTTTGGCACGGAATCCCTCCATTGCTACAGCCGGTGCCATAAATATTAGACACCGATGACATGACTAGTCTGCAGAGACCATTGGCAATTTAACAACACGTGGAGTGCCCTAGGCAAGAAGTGCCCAAACAAGTACAAGAAGCAACATGACTCCACGATCATAGGCATTACATATTTCGAATGGGAAAAGCTTGTCAAAGTTTAATCATTGATGTTAGCAAGAAGCGACATGACTCCACGATCATAGGAATTACATATTTTGAATGGGAAAAGCTTGTCAAAGTTTAATCATTGATGTTAGCAAGAAGACGTTAGTTTAATATATTGGAATTGGAAAACCTTGTCAAAATTTGCTCATTGATGTTAGCCAGAAGACATGCATTTGATATTTTTGAGTGGGACGCCCTTGCTGTGAGCAGCGTTGAGTGTTTTTTTCCTATTCCTGTGTTCAGTTTAGAAGTAAATAGTTACTCTGCTGAGGTATTCCTGTGTTAAGAGTTTGTTCTAAATATTTTCAATGTAATGCCAGGCCTTGTGTTTGATAGCAAACTTGAGCTTGGAATGTTGTGGCATGCGACATCACGAGCTGTTCACCGTGCCTCCTGAGAATAATGCTTCGTATTGTTTTGCATGTCGATCTAATGCCAGTGATTTGCTTGTTAAGAAGATCATCCTCTTCTGTTGTTTCCGTGCTTAAGAAGTTCATCGTCTGATGTTTTATTCATAGCCTATACGACAAGTCGGGTAGGTTAGACGTGAAACCATATGATCTTCTGACCAACTCATGATATTAGGCCGTGATTGGATCGTTGTTTTCCAACCAAAACCTCTTGTAAAACTGACGCATGTAAATTAAAGTAGATGGTCTCGGGCGAAGGCGCTTGGTTGGTCGATTTCGACTAGTGAAATATCGGAAGTACTTGACACACGATAAAAACGCTGAATGACACTCGGACGATTTCTAATCCAGCCATTAGCTGTTGTTTCAGCCTTGCCCATGGATGGCATGATACACATGTCGTGCATGTATCGTCTGGTAATGTCGTCCATATAGCAGTGCTCGTAAAATATACACTGGTCTGTCAAATTACACGCGTAACCCGCCGATTTTACTTACAGACCTCGGGCCGTCGGTTTCATTACACCTGTATTTTACGCGTTGTTTTCGATGACGAGTAAATTACACTTGTATGTTAATACAAGTTTGAAATAAACCAGAGCTCCGAAGCGTGGCCTTACAGTTTCATGTCGTCTCAGTTTCTCGAAGGTGCTCATAGGTGTCCGATGATCCTGGCTTCCTGAATGAGTAGCGGGCACTGTATCAGACCATCCATAGGGCCCGCGAGGCCCTCTCCATTGTCCTTCGAGTTGTTGCACTCGCCGTGGTGCCGAGCATTGTTAACATCGTCAACGAACATGAGGATTCAGGAGATGACTTTATTTTGACTGGATGACACTAGGGACCCACTAGGGCCATAGACGTACATACGCAAGTGCCTCCTTATTGTGTACAACTATATTTTTTTTCTTTCTCCTGGTTTCCTGACATCACGGTCCCACACCATTATCAACCTATGTAGTTAATATAAACGAGATAATTGCACAAGGTGCGGCCGACAGCTGGGACCAAGCAGGTCGAGCAGTATTTGTGTTTTTGAGGTGTGAGCACTGCAGAGTTTTTCTTGGCGATGATTTCATTGTTGTTCAGAGGGGAGCAGGGTATTAACTGGGCGGGATGTGGCCCGTCTAGCCCAGGCCAGATATCCAGCCCAGATACTAATTTTTTTCAAGATGAAAATGGCTAGCCCAGCTATACGTCTTTTTGAGGAATACCCAGGCAAGGTCAACTTGTTATTCTCCGCCCCGCTGGGCTGCAAATCTTTCCTAGGAGGGATGCATTAGGCTTAACAGGAAAATGGGCTTTAAAAAATAATAAATGGGATGTAATTATAAAAACTGGGCAGTAACTATAAAAAATGCACCAAACACGAAATTAGTTTATAAAATATTATTTATGGATTTTCAAAATCTTAAATTTTCATTGTTGCGCGCGCAATGTTTCGTTGGATTTTTACGTAATACAAATTTATATTTAATCTGACTAGAAATTTCGGGATAAAAATATTTCGGAGCCCATCAAAATGTGGGAAATTTTATTGAATTCTGTCTTCAACGGTTGGTTGAAATTAATAATCATTGTCCTAGCTAGAAAATGGGCTATACTTTTAACAAACTGTAAATGGGTTGTTGTAAATTCCATTAGAATTCCAAAATGGGCTGTACATTCTTACAAAATGCAAATGGGCTATAAGTTCTCTGCCACACACTTGTGGGCCTACTAAGTGACGCGTCCCCTAAAAAAATAAGTTGACACGTATGCAAGGCTTTGCCAACTTATTATAGTCAACACACGGTTCTAGCAGCAGTGGCCGTTGGATGTCTATCCAACGGATGCCGTGCTTCTTCTTCAATCTTGGATATTCTTAGCTTCGGCCGCCCCAAAAATGATTCCTCCCCCTGACATATGGGGCGCGCCGTTTCGGAGGCTGACCTGTGGGCCTACTAAGTTGGAGCGTACCAAGGGCTTTGTCAACTTAGTCAATAATAAACGTTTCTAGCTTCAGTGACCGTACGATGTCCATCCAATGGCCGTAGTGCTTCTTCAACCTCTGGTCTTCTTGATACAGCCGCCCAAAGCAGCGCCGGTCGTGCCGCCTGCTCTTGCCTCCCGTGGCCAGCTGTGCTGCAGCGGAGGCCTCACCGCCCCCATACTACTCCCACCGCTAGCTAGGCCATCCCTCCACTCACCCACACCCCCTGTTATTCTGCGGCGATGGCAGCCTCACACCGCAGCCGAACCAGCGAACCCTCGTACTCCTCTCCGCACGGGCTTCCACTGCTGCGTCTTCCCCGGCTCCGTGTCATCCCCTTCCTAGGCCTCGCCGTCGTCCAGACCACCGCCCTGGTGCTCTCGGCGTGGCGTGGTCAACGTGGTCAACGACCGACTTCCATCGGAAGAGTACTATACATGGAGAGGCTGACAGCTGGGTCCAGGCGGCCACAAGGAAGTGCCTCCTTATTATGCGCAAAATAATTATTCCTCCACCTTACAGCAGGGACCCACCGGACGGGCCACCTTATTTCGTGAAAAAAACGTTTCCCCCCTGACTGCTCGGACCCACCGGATGAGCCAGCGTATTTCGTGAAAAAAACGTTCCCCCCGCTGTCAGCTCGGACCCACCGGAAGTGCCTCCTTATTACGCACAAAAAATGAATACTCCCCCTGCTAGCTGGGACCCACCATGGTGGGAGGCTGACTTGTGGGCCTACTAAGTTGACTGGGATGGGGGCCTTTGTCAACTTTAGTCAATATGAACGATTCTAGCTCCAGTGACCGTACGATGTCCATCCAACGGCCGTAGTGCTTCTTCAACCTCTGGTCTTCTTGCTCCAGCCGCCCAAAGCAGCGCCGGTCGTGCCACATGCTCCTGCCTCCCGTGGCTGGTTGTGCTGCCGCAGAGGCCTCACCGCCCCCTACTATTCCCACCGTTGGCCAGGCCCTGCGGCGACGACAGCCTCACACCGCAGCCGAACCAGTGAACCCTCGTACTCCTCTCCGCGTGGGCTTCCACTGCTGCGTCTTCCCCGGCTCCCCGTCATCCCCTTCCTAGGCCTCGCCGCCGTCCACCGCCCTGGTGCTCTCGGCGCGGCATGGTCAACGTGGTCAAGGAACGACTTCAATCGGACATGGACTGTACGTGGAGAGGCTGACAGCTGGGTCCACGGCCGCAACAAGGAAGTGCCTCCTTATTAGGTGCAAAATAATTATTCCTCCACCTAACAGCAGGGACCCATCGGACAGGCCACCGTATTTCGTGAAAAAAAAATTCCCCCCTGACTGCTGGGACCCACCAGCTACACCTTCGCACGCAAGGAAGTGCGTCTGGGCAAAAAATGATTCGCCCCCCTGACTGCTGGGACCCACCAGCTACATCTTCGCACGCAAGGAAGTGCCTGACAGTCAGGCCCACCTAGTCAAAGCGTACGTAGCGTTGTCATTCTGGTCGCAAACATGTACGTACATATATACTGGTCAATGTAGAGGCGCGCACACGTACGGCGAGGGCTCGTGTACATGGCTGGGTCGGAACGGAGAAACAGCATCGTCGTCGTGTTCATGGGGAGGCAACAGAATGCGTCGTGTTCATGGGGAGGCAACGGAATGCGTCGTGTTCATCGGGATGGCTTGGACGGAACAGGCGATGGAAACGAGGCCTGGCGTACCGCAGAACGGAGGAAACAACCTTGTGTTCGACCGACCATGTTCGAAACGGGATCCTGTTCATCGGGAGGGGTGTGGCGTACCGCAAAACGGAGGAAATGGACCTCCTACGGTCGAAACGGGGGTCCTGTTGATCGGGAGGGGTGTGGCATACTGCAAAATGGAGGAAACGGACCTCCTACGGTCGAAATAGTGGTCCCGTTGATCGGGAGGGGTGTGGCGTATCGCAAAACGGAGGAAACGGACTTGTGTTGGAGCGCTACGGTCGAAACGGGGGTCCTGTTCATTGGGAGGGGTGTGGCGTACCGCAAAATGGGACTCCACGAGATACTGTTCATCTCCACCGTCGACCTCCTCCAGCCTCCACGGGCTCCTGTTCATCCAGCCTCCACCGCGCGCTACTCCACGGGCTACTGTTCAACCACCCCTCCACCGTATAATGTTCATCAAGCCCTCCACACCACGGGGTCATGTTCAACCACCCCTCCACGGGCAAACCTCCACGGTCTACTGTTCATCCAGCCCTCCACACCATGGGGTCCTGTTCAGCCACGCCTCCACAGGCACCCTCCACCATCTACTGTTCATCCAGCCCTCCACACCACGGGGTCCTGTTCATCCACCCCTCCACGGGCACCCCTCCACCGTCTACTATTCATCCAGCCCTCCACCACACCACGGGGTCCTGTTCATCCAGAGGCAACGCCACCGCTCACTGTTCATCCATCCCCCCTCGCAACGCTCACTGTTTATCCCATCGATCGGCTTCAGTTAGCAGCAGTAGCGAAGGAATCGCTCGATCGGGTTCAGTTAATAGCCATCGATCGATCGCTCGGGTTCAGTAACGCGTAGCCTGCAGTGCAATCGCTGGGTTCAGTTAGAGCCCAACACCTCGCTCGGGTTCAGTTAGAGCCAACACCTCGCACACACGCGTGTACATGTACGAGAGAAACGCGCATCGCTCGGCCCCCGACCTCCCATCGTAACCGGGAACTCCCCGAAATTTTCCTCCCCCTCGCTTCTACCACGGTTTTTTCCGTCATGGACGGCCCAAGAATGTCATGCAGCTGCGTCTCCGGCCCGCCTAGGACGAAAAGCCCATTTTCTGTCATGATTTTTGGTCATAGAAGTAGGATCCCACCACATATATGATGATACCGGGTTTTGTCACAATTATCATCATAGAAGTGTCATATGTATGACAGAAAAAAATTCATTCGGCCCAAAATGTCACGGATGTGTCTTTTTTGTAGTGGGGCGCCCCAAGTATGTAGCGACCCGACCTCAAACGGTCAAGTCTCTGTGCTTCAGTGTCATCCCTGGATCGGTAATGCTGACACATACAGTACTCGAGGATTTATAACAGAGTGGCAATCACACACTTATTACATCGAATGTCTCCAAAGAGAACTTATTACAATAAATATGGCTTAGGGCCATCTAATATGATAACAGCGGAAGGCTTGGAAGATAAAGTGAGTCCATCAACTCCAACGGCATAGCTGAGCTGCACGACAACGACCTAACGAACCTTACTCCTTGTCTGAAAAGTCTGCAACATAATACGTTGCAGCCCGAAAATGGGTCAGCACATGGAATATGCTGGCAAATTAACACAATAGAGCAAGAACAAAATAATGCTATCACTACATGCATATTTGGCTGGTGGAAAGCTCTATGGTTGCAGTTTTGCGAAAAGCCAATTTTTCCCTACAACAAAGGAATAGATTTTAGTTTAACTATCATGGTAGTTGAAACATCATTGAGAAGGTTCCTCCAACTCAATCCCAATTAAAGTAATTATCAACCCAACAATATTAATTTAGAGTGATGAGATACTTAAGATACTCCAAGTACTAGATACTCAAGATGTCCATAACCGGGGACACGGCTAACCATGATTAGTTTGTACACTCTGCAGAGGTTTGCGCACTTTTCCCCACAAGACTCGATCGCCTCCGTTGAATTTCTCACACTACATGGTGTTTGAGAAACGCATGACCGAGACACAGTCTTTCAGAAACATTAACTCTCTACTCCGGGCAGACCATACCAAACCTACAACCCACTACCTACTGATCCACCTCTTCAAGAGCTTCACGTAACTTACTCAACTATGCTAGAGCCCATAATAGCTTGTGGCTGCACACAGAAGTTTCTAGCATGAATCATCTCAGTTCCCTTTGAGCCTAGGTGGCGGTCCATAGGAAGATCACACGTGTACTCCGGGATTTCCAAAAAATACAGGCAACACTGGGTACTCCAGGTGACTCAATCCACCCAGATGTGTATTTAAGTTGCCACCTTAAGTTCAACCATTAATTAACAATCTCACATCTGTCATGGATTTCACTCACCCCAAACCACGTCTACAAGCATAGCATAGCATAGCATAGCGATATAAACATCGCGTAGAAGCAAATCCCAAGGGTTTGAATGTAACAGGGCAATAGGTTCTACCTCATCAACTACTTCCCAACCCACATGTTAATAACATCCTAATTATGCAATGTTTGAGGATTGAAACTAATGCATAAAAACTGGGTGATAAAGGGGTATGATCAAAGTGTTACTTGCCTTGCTGACGATTCGCGAAACCTAGGGACTCCAAATAACACGCTTCGCAATCCGGGAATTCTATCGCAAACAAACAAAATCATACATAAGCAATCAAGCAAAGAAACACGGGTAAAACTCAAATAAGAAGATCTAACCAAAAAATTTAACTTAAAAACTCCGGTTTGCAAAAAGAATCAAATCAAACGGGGCAATGAAACTCAAACGGCGAAAGAAATAAGATCCGTTTACTAATCTGGACCTAGGTCAAATTTTACAGTAGCAAAAGCTTGTTCAAGTTGGTTAAACAGAAAGAGGGTCTCGAGACGAAGATCTAGGCGCTTGAATCGC
Source organism: Triticum dicoccoides (assembly GCF_002162155.2). NCBI lineage: Eukaryota > Viridiplantae > Streptophyta > Magnoliopsida > Poales > Poaceae > Triticum > Triticum dicoccoides. The sequence goes on along the minus strand of NC_041380.1, from coordinate 278,776,531 downwards.
CTGATTCTGACAAACGAGCGAAAAGAAAAACTAGAACGAAAATCAGATCAGAAACCGTGATCAGAAATAATCACAAACAAAATCCGATTAAAGAAAACTGACGAATAGGCTAACGAACGAGTGTTCGTTGTCTACGGCTTAACGGTGAAAACCGTTCGTAAAAACAAACGTACGAGTGAACGTCCGCTAAATAATTAAACCGAAAAAACCAATCTAAAAAATAAAACCGCGGGTTCTAAGAAAACCGATCGATTTTTCCGTAGAAAACTGACGGCGGCGGCGGCGTTTACCGGCAGCGGCAGCGTGCGGCTCCGGCGAGCTGGGCGGCTGCGGGCGGTGGCGAGGCGCGGCTCCGGTGGGTGGGGCGGCTACAGG
>NC_041380.1:278767891-278775738 GCF_002162155.2 Triticum dicoccoides | reverse complement strand
GGCTCGGGCGGCGGCGGCGCGCGGCTCGGGCGGGCTGGGGTTTGGGCGGGGTGCGGGGTGGGCTGAGGGGGCGGCTCCCCCGGCTTATAAGGCCGACCGGGCCGAGAGTCCTAGACGGACACGGCCCGGTTAGGTCGGTTCGCGTTTTCTTAAATAATTCGGACGTGCAGGAAAAGAAAGAAAAGAAATACTAAACGGACTCCAAAAATCCCAAAATAAATTTTCCCCGTCCTCTAAAACTAAGCCGGACAAAGTGAACATTTATTTTGGCCTAAAATGCAATTTTGAAAAACACATTTTTTCCTAATTCAAATAAAATAGCAATAAAACTCCGAAATAAAAATTTTATTTGATCTTAATATTAAATCTCTAGTATTTATTTATTTTGAGGAAGTCATTTTATCCTCTCTCTTTATTTTTATAATAGAAATATTTCAGAGAAATAAAGTTAAAATCAAACGATCCTCTTTTCATAATTCGAGAAAAGCTCAAATATGAAAATAACGAAATCCCCAACTCTCTTCGTGGGTCCTTGAGTTGCTTAGAATTTCTAGGATCAACCAAAATGCAATAAAATATGGTATGCAATGATGATCTAATGCAAATTTGGAATGTTACAAACCTACCCCCTTAAGATGAATCTCGCCCTCGAGATTCGGGTTGGCTAGAAAATAGGTGTGGGTGGTCTCTGCGAAGGTTATCCTCTCGTTCCCAGGTGGCTTCATCCTCGGTATGGTGGCTCCATTGAACTTTGCAAAACTTAATAACCTTTCTACGGGTGACTCGATTGGCAAACTCCAAAATGTTGACTGGCTTCTCCTCATAAGTCAAATCATTGTCCAACTGAATCGCCTCCAAGTGTACGGTATCTCTTAGTGGTATATCGTCCATCTCAGCATGACACTTCTTCAACTAGGAAACGTGAGACACATTGTGAACTCCCGACTGTCCTTCAGGTAACTCCAACTTGTAGGCAACTTCTCCCATCCGTTCCAAAACACGATACGGTCCTACAAATCTCGGGGCTAACTTTCCCTTAACTCCAAAACATTTCACTCCATGCAAAGGTGATACTCGCAGGTATGCTCTGCCTCCAATTTCATAGCTTACATCCTTGTGTTTCGAATCTGCATAACTCTTCTGGCTTGGTAACTATTGTTGTATGAGAACTCTGCGTAAGGCAAATTGTCATCCCAACTAGATCCATAATCTAGCGCACAGGCTCTCAACATGTCCTCCAGAATCTGATTGACTCTCTCGGTCCGTCCATCCGTCTGCGGGTGAAATGGTGTACCGAACTCCAATCTCGTTCCCAAAGTCTGGTGTAAATGATGCCAAAACTTTGAGGTAAACTGTGTCCCTCTATCCGATACGATGGTCCTCGGAACTCCATGCAGACATACGTTCCTGGTCATATATATCTTGGCCAATTTTGCACTAGTATAAGTTGTTTTCACTGGGATAAAGTGTGCCACTTTGGTCAAGCGGTCAACGACTACCCATATAGAATCATAACCTGATTTGGTCCTGGGCAATCCGGTGATAGAATCCATGCAAGTTTATACCACTTCCATTCGGGTATCGACATAGGCTGTAGCAATCCTGCTGGCTTTTGATGCTCGGCCTTCACTCTATGACATCCATCACATACGGCTACATACTCGGCGATATTCTTCTTCATCCCTATCCACCAGAAACGTTCCTTCAAATCCAAATACATCTTGGTGTTTCCGGGGTGTATCGAGTATGGTGAGTCATGAGCCTCTTGTAGTATTAATTTCCTGATCTCTGTGTTATTGGGCACATAAACACGGTCCTCAAACCACAAGGTGTCGTGCTCATCCTCACGAAAACCTTTGGCCTTTCCTTCGCTCATTTTCTCTTTTATCTCGGCAATCTCTTTGTACTCCTTCTGAGCTTCTCGAATCTTTCCTAACAATGTAGAGTGAACCTCCATTGTTGCAACAAAACCTCTAGGAACAATCTCCAAACGTAGTTCCCGGAGATCCTCTGCTAACTCCTTCGGCAATCCTGTGCTCTCTAGGGTATTAGCATAACTCTTCCGGCTCAAAGCGTCTGCTACGACATTGGCCTTTCCTGGATGATAGTGCAGCTTCATGTCATAATCCTTTATGAGCTCCAACCATCTCCTCTGCCTAAGGTTCAGTTCCTTCTGGGTGAAGATGTACTCCAAACTCTTATGATCCGTGTACACATCACAATGGTTTCGAATAAGGTACCTCCAAGTCTTCAACGCATGCACTACGGATGCTAACTCCAAATCATGCATGGCATAATTCAACTCGTGCGGTTTCAGTTGTCGCGAGGCATACGAAACAACTCTTCCATCCTGCATAAGCACACTTCCAAGTCCTAAGCAAGAGGCGTCGCAATACACTTGGAAATCCTTACGTATATCTGGCAGTGTCAGCACTAGGGCTGTAGTCAAATGTTTCTTCAGCTCCTGGAAACTTGCCTCACAATCTTCCGTCCATTTAAACTTGGTATCCTTCTTCAATAATTCTATCATGGGCTTCGCGATCTAGGAAAAATTCTCAATGAATCTCCGGTAGTATCCTGCGAGTCCAAGAAAACTGCGGATCTCGCTAACTGAAGTGGGTGCCAACCATTCAGTGACTGACTGAACCTTGGTGGGATCTACTGCTATACCTTCTCCTGATATAACATGTCCAAGGAATCCGACTTCTTCAACCAAAACTCGCATTTGCTGAACTTGGCATACAACTGATGTTCCCTGAGTTTCTCGAGAACTAAACGCAAATGCTCTTTGTGTTCCTCTTCATTCTTCGAATATACCATTATATCATCAATGAACACCACTACAAACTTATCCAAATATTCCATGAACACCTTGTTCATCATGCTCATGAAATAGGCAGGGGCCTTAGTCAGTCCAAATGACATGACCGTATATTCGTATAACCCGTACCGTGTGGTGAAGGCTGTCTTTGGTATATCCTTCTCTCGTATCTTCAACTGATGATATCCTGATCGTAGATTGATCTTCGAAAACACCTTAGCTCCTTGCAGCTGGTCAAATAGATCATTGATCATCGGCAATAGATACTTGTTCTTAATCGTCACTTCATTCAAGGCTCGATAATCAACAACCATCCTTAGGGACTTATCCTTCTTCTCAACCAAAAGCACTGGGGCTCCCCATGGTGATGAACTCCGTCGAATGTAACCTTTCTCCAATAACTCCTTGAACTGTTTCTTAATCTCCTCCAGATCATTCGTAGGCATCCTATATGGTCTCTTGGATATTGTCCCTGTGCCTGGCAATAGCTCAATCAAAAACTCGATATCTTGATCCGATGGCATGCCTGGCAACTCCTCTGGGAAAACATCCGGGTAATCCTTTACTACAGGCATTTCTTCCTGAACAACTCCCGTGAGGGTATTCACTTGGCTACTTCTTGGCACATGCCTAGATACATACTTGATCCTTTTTCCCTCCGGGGTGGTGAGACAAATTGACTTACTAACACAGTCAAGCTTCGTCTGTACTTTGACATCCAGTCCATTCCTAATATCACATCCAATCCTGTGACTCCAAGATAATTAGGTCGGACGGAAAAACATGACTACCAATGGTTAGGGGTATCTGATCGCACCATCAACTAGCCATATACTCTGCTCCAAGTGAGCTTACTAACAAAGGGGTCCTAAGGGTTTGGGTCGGTAGTTTAAACTTATCCACGAATTCCCTTGATATGTATGAATGCGATGCACCAGTATCAAAAAGAACAAGAGCGGTAAATGACTTAACCAAAAACTTACCTATAACCGCGTTTGGCTGCTCTTCAACCTCCTCCACGTTAACGTGGTTCACTTGTCCTTTGTTGAATGGATTGGGCTTCTTCCTAGCGCTCCCATTTCCGTTTCCATTCTTCCCTTTAGGACATTCAGTGGCATAGTGTCCAGTCTTCCCGTACTTGAAACAAGTAACATGGCTTAGGTCTCTCTTGGTAGGTGTGGCTGGATTGGGGCGGTTCTGATTGTTGGTTGCTCCATTCCCATTCTCATTCCTTGGGACAGTATGATTATGGTTACTTCCTCCACTATGGGTGTGGCCTCCATGGTTATGAAAGAGTCCTCCCGAGTTCGGGGTTAGGCGAGGCTTCTGCTGAGCTCCTGAGTTATACCTCCCTTGTCCATACTTCCTCTTACGGCTCTCAATTTGCTGCTGCTTCCCTTCAATAATAAGAGCCTTATCTACCAACTCCTGGTAGTTGGTGAATGTTGCCACCATCAAATGCATGGTCATCTCATCATTCAGCCCTTCCATAAACTTCTCCTGCTTTGTGGCATCTGTGGCCACATCATCAGGGGCATAGCGAGATAACTTGCTAAACTCATCCGCGTACTGAGCCACAGTACGGTTCCCCTGGCGTAAGTTGCGGAACTCACGCTTCTGCATACTCATTGCTCCAGTTGAGACATGGGCTATACGGAAGGCTTGCTGAAACTGGTCCCATGTCACCATGGCTACAGGGTAGGTGACAGTGTAATTCTCCCACCATGATGTTGCTGGTCCATCCAACTGATGTGCGGCAAAATGCACCTTCTCAGCATCAGTACATCCTGCAGTGGTTAACTCCCTTCCAATCATGCGGAGCCAATCATCTGCTACTATGGGCTCGGTGCTACTGCAAAACACCAGCGGCTGCAACCTCAGAAAACGGGCTAAGTTGTCAACTGGTGGTGGTGGTGGTGGATTGTTGTTGTTGTTGTTGCCTTGGTTCTAAACTAACAACTACATCAGGGTCAACTTTTGCTGGATCAACTGAGTGAGCTCCGATGGGAAAGCAAATCCGGGGTCATGTCTCGGAGGCATCCGATGGGTTTAGAGGGGATAGATTAGAATAGAATGGCATCTAATGAGAAAGCACTACGCATATGCACATGAGACAAACACAATCATTTCACTCAATCAATCAAGCAAGGTATACAATCGATCTAGAACTATCGCAAAAGTGCTCAGACTACTCTATTTACATGGTGGAATACTACTACTGATGTGGTGGTCTACTAAAAATAATCCTCGGTTGAAGATTCCATGATATCTGCTCCAGCTTCGTCTTCAAAGTCATCATCGCTAAGGTCGGAGTTAGTGTCGTCGATGATGATGTAGTCCTCTGGGCGAATCTCCTTGGGTTCTTCGTCTTCTCCTCCTGGTGTGGGGTCTCCCAGGAATACTCCTAGCTTCCTTTCCAGATCGTCATTCTTCTCCACTAGTACGACGATTTCCTCCTCATAATCTTCATGTGTAGCCTTGAGTTCTTCCTCCAGTTCCGCGATCCTAGTCATTGCCTTCTTCAGATCTATCATTCTTGGTGTTGATCATCTCCCATTGCTCATCTCGGCGCCCACAAATTTGATAGATAGTATCCTTAAGCTCCTTGTGATAAACTTCTCCAATGCGTCCCATGGTGATGTGAGCTGCCATACTCTTTCCTAGACTCCAGGTTGGTGCATCGAAGGAAAACTCTATGGGTTTAGTGACTGGCGTGAAGGTTCTTCCTGGAACTTGAACTTGAATCATCCATCGCTCCTCTTCTGGTAAAGTGGCATTGTAAGTCCCAGTGAAGCTTGGTATTCCTATGTTCAGGTACCTCGTGACTTCCTTCAAGTGTCGTCCAAAAGGTGCTTCTTCATCTGGTTGTGCAAATTTGTTCCTTGCATCCGCCATCCTAAAGAGTAGAAAATGGAGAGGAGTGAGAAATGAGAAGAGAATAGTGATCTATGGCTTTTAGCTTAGTGGTCGTGTCCTACACTCAACGTATGCTCTGATACCATCTTGTGGTCAAGTCTCTGTGCTTCAGTGTCATCCCTGGATCGGTAATGCTGACACACACAGTACTCGAGGATTTATAACAGAGTGGCAATCACACACTTATTACATCGGATGTCTCCAAAGAGAACTTAGTACAATAAATATGGCTTAAGGCCATATAATATGATAACAACGGAAGGCTTGGAAGATAAAGTGAGTCCATCAACTCCAACGGCATAGCTGAGCTGCACGACAATGACCTAACGAACCTTACTCCTCATCTGAAAAGTCTGCAACATAATACATTGCAGCCCGAAAATGGGTCAGCACATGGAATATGCTGGCAAAGTAACACAATAGAGCAAGAACAGAATAATGCTATCACTACATGCATATTTGGCTGGTGGAAAGCTCTATGGTTACAGTTTTGCGAAAAGCCAATTTTTCCCTACAACAAAGGAATATATTTTAATTTAACTATCATGGTAGTTGAAACATCATTGAGAAGGTTCCTCCAACTCAATCCCAATTAAAGTAATTATCAACCCAACAATATTAATTTAGAGTGATGAGATACTTGAGATACTCTAAGTACTAGATACTCAAGATGTCCATAACCGGGGACATGGCTAACCATGATTAGTTTGTACACTCTACAGAGGTTTGCACACTTTTCCCCACAAGACTCGATCCCCTCCGTTGAATTTCTCGCACTACATGGTGTTTGAGAAACGGATGACCGAGACACAGTCTTTCAGAAACATTAACTCTCTACTTCGGGCAGACCATACCAAACCTACAACCCACTACCTGCTGATCCATCTCTTCAAGAGCTTCACGTAACTTACTCAACTATGCTAGAGCCCATAATAGCTTATGGCTACACACGGAAGTTTCTAGCATGAATCATCTCAGTTCCCTTTGAGCCTGGGTGGCGGTCCATAGGAAGATCACACCGGTACTCCAGGATTTCCAAAAAATACAGGCAACATTGGGTACTCCAGGTGCCTCAATCCACCCAGATGAGTATTTAAGTTGCCACCTTAAGTTAAACCATTAATTAACAATCTCAAATTTGTCATGGATTTCACTCACCCAAAACCACGTCTACAAGCATAGCATAGCATAGCAATATAAGCATCACGTAGAAGCAACTCCCAAGGGTTTGAATGTAACAGGGCAATAGGTTCTACCTCATCAACTACTTCCCAACCCACATGTTAATAACATCCTAATCGTGCAATGTTTGAGGATTGGAACTAATGCATAAAAACTTTGGGATAAAGGGGTATGATCAAAGTCTTACTTGCCTTACTGAGGATTCGCGAAATCTAGGGACTCCAAATAACACGCTTCACAATCCGGGAATTCTATCGCAAACAAACAATAGCATACATAAGCAATCAAGCAAAGTAACACGGGTAAAACTCAAATAAGACGATCTAACCAGAAAGTTCAACTTAAGAACTCCGGTTTGCAAAAAGAGTCAAATCGAATGGGGCAACGAAACTCAAACGGCGAAAGAAACGAGATCCGTTTACTAATCTGGACCTAGGTTAAATTTTACAGTAGAAAAAGCTTGTTCAAGATGGTTAAATGGAAAGAGGGTCTCGAGACGAAGATCTAGGTACTTGAATCACCTGGTTCCGACAAACGAGCGAAAAGAAAAACTAGAACGAAAATCGGATCAGAAATCACAATCAGAAATAATCGCAGAAAAAATCCGTTAAAGAAAACTGACGAATAGGCTAACGAACGAGGGTTCATTGTCTGCGGCTTAACGGTGAAAACCATTCGTAAAAACGAACGTACGGGCGAACGTCCGCTAAATAACTAAACCGAAAAAACCAATCTATAAAAATAAAACCACGGGTTCTAAAAAAACCGATTGATTTTTCCGTAGAAAATCGACGGCTGCGGCGGTGGTTACCTGCAACGGCGGCGTGCGGCTCCTGCGGGCGGCTCCGGCAAGCGGGGCGGCTGCGGGCGGCGGCGGGGCACGTCTCCGGCGGCGCGGCGGCTACGGGCGGCGGCGGCGTGCGGCGGC
>NC_041380.1:278764428-278767308 GCF_002162155.2 Triticum dicoccoides | reverse complement strand
TGCGGCGGCGGCGGGCGGCGCACGGCTTGGGCAGCGGCTTGGGCGGGCTAGGGTTTGGGTGGGGTGCGGGGTGGGCTGAGGGGGCGGCTCCCCCGGCTTATAAGGCTGGCCGGGCCGAGAGTCCTAGAAAGACACGGCCCTGTTAGGTCGGTTCACGTTTTTTTTTAAATAATTCGGATGTGCAGGAAAAGAAAGAAAAGAAATACTAAACCGACTCCAAAAATCCCGAAATAAATTTTCCCCATTCTCTAAATATAAACCGGACAAAGTGAACATTTATTTGGGCCTAAAATGCAATTTTGAAAAACGTGCATTTTTCCTAATTCAAATAAAATAGCAATAAAACTCCGAAATAAAAATTTTATTTGATCTTAATATTAAATCTCTGGTATTTCTTTATTTTGAGGAAGTCATTTTATCCTCTCCCTTTATTTTTATAAAACAAATATTTCAGAGAAATAAAATTAAAATCAAACGATCCTCTTTTCATAATTCGAGAAAAGCTCAAATATGAAAATAACGAAATCCCCAACTCTCTCCGTGGGTCCTGGAGTTGCTTAGAATTTCTAGGATCAACCAAAATGCAATAAAATATGGTATGAAATGATGATCTAATGCATAACATTCCAAATTGAAAATTTAGGATGTTACAAAGTAGGAGGAATCCTACTTGGGGTCCTCCCAATTCGGCCTCCCCCCTTTCCTTGTATGCATGAAGGGGAAGGAAAGAGGGGGTGAGGGAAGGAAGTGGGAATCCTAATCCACACTTTCCTTGCCCTTCCCCCCTTTCCTTCTCCTCCTCCTATGACCTTATAGGGCGCACCAGCCCCTTGTGGGCTGGTGTGTTCCTTCACAAGGCCCATATGACCCATAGGATTGCCGGGGGTACCCGAAACACCTTCCGATGACCCGATAAGTACCCGATACCCTCCGGAGCACTTCCGGTGTCTGAATACCGTCGTCCTATATAGCAATCTTTACCTCTTGACCATTTTGAGACTCGTCGTCTTGTACGTGATCTCATACGGGACTCCGAACAACATTCGGTCACCAAATCACATAACTCATATAATACTAAATCGTCATCGAACGTTAAGCGTGCGGACCCTACAGGTTCAAGAACTATGTAGACATGACCGAGACACCTCTTCAGTCAATAACCAATAGTGGAACCTGGATGCTCATATTGGCTCCTACATATTTTACGAAGATCTTTATCTGTTGAACCGTTATGACAACATATGTTATTCCCTTTGTCCATCGGTATGTTACTTGCCCAAGATTCGATCGTCGGTATCCACATACCTAGTTCAATCTTGTTACCGGAAGTCTCTTTACTCCTTCCGTTATACATCATCTTGTAACTAACTCATTAGTTACTTTGCTTGCAAGGCATCTTATGATGTGCATTACCGAGAGGGCCCAGAGATACCTCTTCGATCCTCGGAGTGACAAATCCTAATCTCGATCTATGCCAACCCAACAAACACCTTCGAAGATACCTGTAGAGCATCTTTATAATCACCTAGTTACATTGTGATGTTTGATAGCACACAAGATATTTCTCCGGTATCCGGGAGTTGCATAATCTCATAGTCGAAGGAATATGTATTTGACATGAAGAAACCAATAGCAATAAAATTGAACGATCAATATGCTAAGCTAACGGATGGGTATTGTTCATCACATCATTCTCCTAATGATGTGATCTCGTTCATCAAATGACAACACATGTCTATGGTTAGGAAACTTAACCATCTATGATTAACGAGCTAGTCTAATAGAGGCTTACTAGGGACACGGTGTTTTGTCTATGTATCCACACATGTCTCAAGTTCCGGTTAATACAATTCTAGCATGAATAATAAACATTTATCGTGATTATGGAAATATAGAATATAAACTTTATTATTGCCTCTAGGTCATATTTCCTTCACCACTATCCCAACAGTTTATCTGCCCTTTAAAGTGTCTTCCCCCAACAGTTTTTTTGTTGTTAGATCAGTGTTGTGGTGTAGTGTTATTGCCTCTAGGGAATATTTCCAACAGTCTCCCACTTGCACTAGAGTCAATAATCTAGATTACATAGTAATCAAACTAACACCCATGGAGTCTTGGTGATGATCATGTTTTGCCCGTGGAAGAGGTTTAGTCTACGAGGTTGCCACAGTCAGATCCATATGTATTTTGTGAATTTCTATGTCTCCATCCTTGTCCTTTTCACGAATAGAGTTGAAGCATCTCTTGATGTGTTTGTTTCTTTTGTGAAACCTTGATTTCTTCGCCAAGGCAATTGCCCATGTGTTGTCACAAAAGATTCTCATTGGACCCGATGCACTGGGTATTACACCCAGATCAGATATGAACTCCTTCATCCAAACTCCTTCATGCGCTGCTTCCGAAGCAGCTATGTACTAAGTTTCACACATAGATCCCGCCACGACGCTCTGCTTTGAATTGCACCAACTAACAGCTCCACCATTCAATATAAATATGTATCCGGTTTGTGACTTAGAGTCATCTGGATCTGTGTCGAAGCTAGCATCGGTGTAACCCTTTACGACGAGCTCTTCATCACTGATATGTCTCCAACGTATCTATAATTTTTGATTGTTCCATGATATATTATATCCTATTTTGAACATTATTGGGATTTATTATACACTTTTATATTATTTTTGGGACTAACCTATTAACCAGAGGCCCAGCCCAGAATTGTCGTTTTTTTGCCTATTTTAGGGTTTCGCAAGAAAATAATATCAAACAAAGTCCAAACGGAATGAAACCTTCGGGAACGTGATTTTTGGAACAAACATGATCCAGGGGACTTGGACCTTACGTCAAGCAACCAACAGGGAAGCCACGAGGTAGGGGGCGCGC
>NC_041380.1:278687276-278764130 GCF_002162155.2 Triticum dicoccoides | reverse complement strand
CACGAGATCCCATCTTGGCGCCTGTTCCGGAGCTCCGCTGGAGGGGGCATCGATCATGGAGGGCTTCTACATCAACACCATAGCCCCTCCGATGAAGTGTGACTAGTTTACTTCAGATCTTTGGGTCCATAGTTATTAGCTAGATGACTTCTTCTCTCTTTTTGGATCTCAATACAGTGTTCTCCCCCTCTCTCGTGGAGATCTATTCGATGTAATCTTCTTTTGCGGTGTGTTTGTTGAGACTGATGAATTGTGGGTTTATGATCAAGTTTATCTATGAACAATATTTGAATCTTCTCTGAATTCTTTTATGTATGATTGGTTATCTTTGCAAGTCTCTTAGAATTATCAGTTTGGTTTGGCCTACTAGATTGATCTTTCTTGCAATGGGAGAAGTTCTTAGCTTTGGGTTCAATCTTGCGGTGTCCTTTCCCAGTGACACCAGGGGCAGCAAGGCACGTATTGTATTATTGCCATTGAGGATAGCAAGATGGGGTTTATATCATATTGCATGAGTTTATCCCTCTACTTCATGTCATTTTGCTTAAAGCGTTACTCTGTTCTCTTGAACTTAATACTCTAGATGCATGCTGGATAGCGGTCGATGTGTGGAGTAATTGTAGTAGATGCAGGCAGGAGTCGGTGTACTTGTCTCGGATGTGATGCCTATATACATGATCATACCTATATATTCTCATAACTATGCTGAATTCTGTCAATTGCTCAACAGTAATTTGTTCACCCACCATGAATACTTATGCTCTCGAGAGAAGCCACTAGTGAAACCTATGGCCCCCTGGTCTATTTTCCATTATATCAATCTTCCAATACTTAGTTATTTTTATTTCTTTCTATTTTACTTTGCATCTCTATCGTAAAATACCAAAAATATTATCTTATCATATCTATCAGATCTCACTCTCGTAAGTGACCATGTAGGGATTGACAACCCCTTATCGCGTTGGTTGCGAGGATTTATTTGTTCGTGTAGGTGTGAGGGACTTGCGTGTGCCCTCCTACTGGATTGATACATTGGTTCTCAAAAACTGAGGGAAATACTTACGCTGCTTTACTGCATCACCCTTTCCTCTCAAGGGAAAACCAGCGCAGTGCTCAAGAGGTAGCAAGAAGGATTTCTGGCGCCGTTGCCGGGGAGTCTACGCAAAAGTCAACATACCAAGTACCCATCACAAACCCTTATCTCCCGCATTACATTATTTGCCATTTGCCTCTCATTTTCCACTCCCCCACTTCACCCTTGCCGTTTTATTCGCACACTCTCTCTCTATTCTCCCTCTCTTTCTCTATTTGCCTCTTTTTACCCATCTCTTGTTTGCTTGTCATGATGGCTCAAGATAACACCAAATTGTGTGACTTCACTAATACCAACAACAATGGTTTTATTAGCACTCCGGTTGCTCCTCTTACCGATGCTGAATCTTGTGAAATTAATACTGCTTTGTTGAATCTTGTCATGAAAGATCAATTCACCAGCCTTCCTAGCGAAGATGCCGCTACCCATCTAAATAGCTTTGTTGATTTATGTGATATGCAAAAGAAGAAAGATGTGGACAATGATATTGTTAAATTGAAGCTATTTCCTTTTTCGCTTAGAGATCGTGCTAAAGCTTGGTTTTCGTCTTTGCCTAAAAATAGTATTGATTCATGGAATAAGTGCAAAGATGTTTTTATCTCTAAGTATTTTCCTCCCGCTAAAATCATCTCTCTTAGAATATCATGAATTTTAAGCAACTTGATCATGAACATGTTGCACAAGCTTGGCAGAGGATGAAATTAATGATACAAAATTGCCCTGCACATGGTTTAAATTTGTGGATGATTATACAAAAAATTTATGCCGGATTGAATTTTGCTTCTAGAAATCTTTTAGATTCGGCCGCGGGAGGCACTTTTATGGAAATCACTTTAGGAGAAGCTACTAAACTCCTAGATAATATTATGGTTAATTATTCTCAATGGCACACTGAAAGATCTACTAATAAGAAAGTGCATGCGATAGAAGAAATCAATGTTTTGAGTGGAAAGATGGATGAACTTATGAAATTATTCGCTAATAAAAGTGTTTCTTATGATCCTAATGATATGCCTTTGTCTACTTTGATTGAGAATAATAATGAATCTATGGATGTGAATTTTGATGGTAGGAATAATTTTGGTAACAACGCGTATAGAGGAAACTTTAATCCTAGGCCGTATCCTAGTAATTCCTCTAATAATTATGGTAATTCCTACAACAATTCTTATGGAAATTTTAATAAGATGCCCTGTGATTTTGAATATAAAATTAAAGAATTTATTACTTCGCAAAATAATTTCAATACTTTGAATGAAGAAAAATTGCTTAAGATTGCTGAGTTGGCTAGGAACGTTGATAGAATTTCTCTTGATGTTGATTCTTTGAAACTTAGATCTATTCCACCTAAGCATGATATCAATGAGTCTCTCAAAGCCATGAGAATTTCCATTGATGAGTGCAAAGAAAGAACTGCTAGGATGCGTGCTAAGAAATATTGCTTTATAAAAGCGTGTTCTTCTAGTTTCCATGATAATAAAGCTGAAGATCTAAAAGTTATTGATGTGTCCCCTATTAAATCTTTGTTTTGCAATATGAATCTTGATAATTATGGGACTGAATGTGATCCACCTTTACCTAGAAGGCGTTCCAAAAATTCGGAGTCTTTAGATCTTGACGCTAAAATTGTAAAAAGTGGGATAGAAGAAGTCAAAACACTAGATATTGATGAACCCACTATTTTGGATTTCAAGTAATTTAATTATGATGATTTCTCTTTGATAGATTGTATCTCCTTGTTGCAATCCGTGCTAAATTCTCCTCATGCTTATAGCCAAAATAAAGCCTTTACCAAACATATCGTTGATGCTTTGATGCAATCTTATGAAGAAAAACTTGAGTTGGAAGTTTCTATTCCTTGAAAACTTTATGATGAGTGGGAACCTACTATTAAAATTAAAATTAAAGATCATGAATGCTATGCTTTGTGTGATTTGGGTGCTAGTGTTTCCACGATTCCTAAGATTTTGTGTGATTTGCTAGGTTTCTGTGATTTTGATGATTGCTCTTTAAACTTGCATCTTGCAGATTCCACTATTAAGAAACCTATGGGAAGAATTAATGATGTTCTTATTGTTTAAAATAGGAATTATGTGCCCGTGGATTTTATTGTTCTTGACATAGATTGCAATCCTTCATGTCCTATTATTCTTGACATTTCCTTAGAACGATTGGTGCAATTATTGATATGAAGGAAGGGAAAATTAGATTCCAATTTCCGTTAAGGAAAGTCATGGAACAATTCCCTAGAAATAAAATTAAATTACCTTATTAATCTATTATCATAGCCACTTATGTTGCCTTCCAAAGATGGCAATACCTAGATCTATCCTTGCTTTTATGCCTAGCTAGGGGCGTTAAACGATAGCGCTTGTTGGGAGGCAACCCAATTTTATTTTTATTCCATGATTTTTGCTCCTATTTAGTAATAAGTAATTTATCTAGCCCCTGTTTTGGTTGTGTTTTTTTGTTTAATTAGTGTTTGTGCCAAGTAGAACTGTTGGGAAGACTTGGGGAAAGTCTTTTTAATCTTGCTATAAAAACAGAAACTTTAGCGCTCATGAGAACTGCTGTCATTTTTATTTGGAAAGTTCTATTTAGTTAATTATTTTTGAAGATGATTAATAGATAAATTCCTCACGTCCAGAAATTTATTTTAGAATTTTTGGGGTTCCATATCTTGCGTTAGCTATAGATTACTACAGACTGTTCTGTTTTTGACAGATTCTGTTTTTCGTGTGTTGTTTGCCTATTTTGATGAATATATGGCTAGTAAAATAGTTTCTAACCATAGAGAAGTTGGAATACAATAGGTTTAATACCGATATAAATAAATACTGAGTTCATTACAGTACCTTGAAGTGGTGTTTTCTTTTCTTTCGCTAACGGAGCTCACGAGATTTTCTACTTTAAGTTTTGTTTGTGAAGTTTTCAAGTTTTGGGTAAAGATTTGATGGATTATGGAACAAGGAGTGGCAAGAGCCTAAGTTTGGGGATGCCCATGGCAACCCCAAGATAATCTAAGGACACCTAAAAGCCAAAGCTTGGGGATGCCCCGGAAGGCATCCCCTCTTTCGTCTACTTCTATCGGTAACTTTACTTAGAGCTATATTTTTATTTACCACATGATATGTATTTTGCTTGGAGCGTATTGTATTATTTGAGTATTTATTTGTTAGTTTTCCACAATCATCCTTGCTGCACACACCTTTTTGAGAGAAACACTCATGATTCAGAAATTGTTAGAATACTCTATGTGCTTCACTTATATCTTTTGAGTTACATAGATTTTGCTCTAGTGCTTCACTTATATTTTTTTTGAGCATGTTGGTAGATTTGTTTTATAGAAACCATTGTTCTCTCATGATTCACTTAGATTATTTTCAGAGTCCTAGAAAATAGCATGGTAATTTGCATTAATTATTTTAGGCATTCAAGATTAATAATAAAATTTTCTTATGAGTGTGTTGAATACTATGAGAAGTTTGAAACTTGATAATTGTTTTGAGATTTGGAGATGGTGATATTAGAGTCGTGCTAGTTGAGTAGTTGTGAATTTGATAAATTCTTGTGTTGAAGTTTGTGATTCCCGTAGCATGCACGTATGGTGAACCGTTATGTTCAGAAGTCGGAGCATGAGGTATTTATTGATTGTCCTCCTTATGAGTGGCAGTCGGGGACGAGCGATGGTCTTTTCCTACCAATCTATCCCCCTAGGAGCATGCGCGTAATACTTTGGTTCGATAACTAATAAATTTTTGCAATAAGTATGTGAGTTCTTTATGACTAATGTTGAGTCCATGGATTATACGCACTCTCACCCTTCCACCATTGCTAGCCTCTCCAAAACCGCGCACCTTTCGCCGGTATCATACACCATATACCTTCCTCAAAACATCCACCATACCTACCTATCATGGCATTTCCATAGCCATTCCGAGATATATTGCCATGCAACTTTCCACCATTCCGTTTACTATGACACGCTCCATTATTGTCATATTGCTTTGCATGATCATGTAGTTGACATTTTAGTTGTGGCAAAGCCACCGTTCATAATTCTTTCATATAGTCACTCATGCATCATTGCTATCCCGGTGCACCGAACGGAGGCATTCATATAGAGTCATACTTTGTTTTAGTATCGAGTTGTAATCATTGAGTTGTAAATAAATAGAAGTGTGATGATCATCATTCATAGAGTATTATCTCAAAAAAGGCCCAAAAAAGGGAGAAAATAAATAAAAAGGGGCAATACTACTATCCTTTTTTCCACACTTGTGCTTCAAAGTAGCACTATGATCTTCATGATAGAGAGTCTCCTATATTATCATTTTCATATACTAGTGGGGATTTTTCGTTATAGAACTTGGCTTGTATATTCCAACAATGGGCTTCCTCAAAATGCCCTAGGTCTTCATGAGCAAGCAAGTTGGATGCACACCCACTTAGTTGTTTTTGTTGAGCTTTCATATATTTATAGCTCTAGTGCATCCGTTGCATGGCAATCCCTACTCACTCACATTGATATCTATTGATGGGCATCCCCATAGCCCGTTGATATGCCTAGTTGATGTGAGACCATCTTCTCCTTTCTTTTGTATTCTCCACAACCACCATTCTATTCCACCTATAGTGCTATGTCCATGGCTCACGCTCATGTATTGCGTGAAGATTGAAAAAGTTTGAGAACATTAAAAGTATGAAACAATTGCTTGGCTTGTCATCGGGGTTGTGCATGATTTGAATACTTTCTGTGGTGAAGATGGAGCATAGCCAGACTATATGATTTTGTAGGGATAACTTTCTTTGGCCATGTTATTTTGAGAAGACATAATTGCTTAGTTAGTATGCTTGAAGTATTATTATTTCTATGTCAATATTAAACTTTTGTCTTGAATCTTTCGGATATGAATATTCATACGACAATTAAGAGAATTACATTGAAATTATGCCAAGTAGCATTCCACATCAAAAATTCTGTTTTTATCATTTACCTACTCGAGGGCGAGCAGGAATTAAGCTTGGGGATGCTTGATACGTCTCCAACATATCTATAAATTTTTATTGTTCCATGCTATATTATATCCTGTTTTGAACATTATTGGGCTTTATTATACACTTCTATATTATTTTTGGTACTAACCTATTAACCGGAGGCCCAGCCCAGAACTGCTGTTTTTGCCTATTTTAGGGTTTCGCAAGAAAAGAATATCAAACGAAGTCCAAACGGAATGAAACCTTCGAGAACGTGATTTTCGGAACGAACATGATCCAGGGGACTTGGACCCTATGTCAAGCAACCAATAGGGAAGCCACGAGGTAGGGGGCGCGCCTCCCCCCAGGCGCGCCCTCCACCCTCGTGGGCCCCCTGTTGCTCCACTGACGTACTCCTTCCTCCTATATATACCTACGTACCCCCAAACTACTAGATACGGAGCCAAAACCCTAATTCCACCACCGTAACTTTCTGTATCCACGAGATCGCATCTTGGGGCCTGTTCCAGAGCTCCACCGGAGGGGGCATCGATCACGGAGGGCTTCTACATCAACACCATAGCCCCTCCAATGAAGTGTGAGTAGTTTACTTCAGACCTTTGGGTCCATAGTTATTAGCTAGATGGCTTCTTATCTCTTTTTGGATCTCAATACAATGTTCTCCCCCTCTCTCGTGGAGATCTATTCGATGTAAACTTCTTTTGCAGTGTGTTTGTTGAGACTGATGAATTGTGGGTTTATGATCAAGTTTATCTATGAACAATATTTGAATCTTCTCTGAATTCTTTTATGTATGATTGGTTATCTTTGCAAGTCTCTTCAAATTATCAGTTTGGTTTGGCCTACTAGATTGATCTTTCTTGCAATGGGAGAAGTGCTTAGCTTTGGGTTCAATCTTGCGGTGTCCTTTCCTAGTGACAGTAGGGGCAGCAAGGCACGTATTGTATTGTTGCCATCGAGGATAACAAGATGGCGTTTATATCATATTGCATGAGTTTATCCCTCTACTTCATGTCATCTTTCTTAAAGCGTTACTCTGTTCTCTTGAACTTAATACTCTAGATGCATGCTGGATAGCGGTCGATGTGTGGAGTAATTGTAGTAGATGCAGGCAGGAGTCGGTCTACTTGTCTCGGATGTGATGCCTATATACATGATCATACCTAGATATTCTCATAACTATGCTCAATTCTGTCAATTGCTCAACAGTAATTTTTTCACCCACCGTGAATACTTATGCTCTCGAGAGAAGCCACTAGTGAAACCTATGGCCCCTGGGTCTATTTTCCATTATATCAATCTTCCAATACTTAGTTATTTTTATTGCTTTCTATTTTACTTTGCATCTTTATCATAAAAATACCAAAAATATTATCTTATCATATCTCACTCTCGTAAGTGACCGTGTAGGGATTGACAACCCCTTATCGCATTGGTTGCGATGATTTATTTGTTTGTGTAGGTGCGAGTGACTCGCGCGTGACCTCCTACTGGATTGATACCTTGGTTCTCAAAAACTGAGGGAAATACTTACGCTGCTTTACTACATCACCCTTTCCTCTTCAAGGGAAAACCAAAGTAGTGCTCAAGAGGTAGCAGTCACCTCCATAAATGAGAAACATATCCTTGGTCTTTTTTAGGTACTTCAGGATATTATTGACCGTTGTCCAGTGATCCACTCCTGGATTACTTTGGTACCTCTTCCTGCCAAACTTATGGCAAGGCACACATCAGGTCTGGTACACAACATGGCATACATAATAGAACCTATGGCTGAGGCATAGGGAATGACTTTCATTTTCTCTCTATCTTCTACTGTGGTCAGACTTTGAGTCAGATTCAATTTCACACCTTGCAACACATGCAAGAACCCTTTCTTTGAATGTTCCATTTTGAACTTCTTCAGAACTTTGTCAAGGTATGTGCTTTGTGAAAGTCCTATTAAGTGTCTCGATATATCCCTATAGATCTTGATGCCCAATATATAAGCAGCTTCACCGAGGTCTTTCATTGAAACCATTCTTATTCAAGTATCCTTTTATGCTATCGAGAAATTCTGTATCAGTTCTAATCAGTAATATGTCATCCACATATAACACCAGCAATGCTACAGAATTCCCACTCACTTTATTTTAAATACTGGCTTCTCGTAAGTCTGTATAAAACCATATGTTTTGATCACATCATCAAAGTGTATATTCCAACTCCAAGATGCTTGCACCAGTCCATAAATGGATCATTGGAGCTTGCACACTTTGTTAACACCTTTAGGATCGACAAAACCTTTTGGTTGCATCATATACAACTCTTCTTTAAGAAATTCATTAAGGAATGCAATTTTGACGTCCATTTGCCAGATTTCATAATCATAAAATGCGGCAATTGCTAACATGATTTAGACAGACTTAAGGATCACTACGGGTGAGAAAGTCTCATCGTAGTAAACCCCTTGAACTTGTCAAAAACCCTTTGTGACAAGTCGAGCTTTGTAGACAGTGACATTACCATCAGCGTCCGTCTTATTCTTGAAGACCCATTTATTCTCAATGGCTTGCCGATCATCGGGAAAGTCCACCAAAGTCCACACTTTGTTCTCATAAATGGATCATATCTCAGATTTTATGGCCGCAAGCCATTTATCAGAATTTGGGCCCATCATAGCTTCTTCGTAGTTCATACGTTCGCCATGGTCTAATAACATGACTTCCAGGACAATATTACCGTACCACTCCGGTGCGGAACATGTTCTGGTTGACCTACGAGGTCTAGTAGTAACTTGATCCAAAGTTTCATGATCATCATCATTAGCTTCCTCTCTAGTTGGTGTAGGCATCACGGGAACGGTTTTGTCTAATGTTCTACTTTCCAATTCAAGAGAAGGTACAATTACCTCATAAATTTCTACTTTCCTCCCACTCAATTCTTTCGAGAGAAACTCCTTCTCTCGAAAGGATCCATTCGTGGCAACAAAGATCTTGCCTTCGGATCTATGCTAGAAGGTGTACCCAATAGTTTCCTTAGGGTATCCTATGAAGACACACCTCTATGATTTGGGTTCGAGCTTATCAGGCTGAAGCCTTTTGACATAAGTGTCGCATCCCCAAACTTTAAGAAACGACAGCTTAGGTTTCTTGCTAAACCACAATTCATACGGTGTCGTCTCAACGGATTTATATGGTGCCCTATTTAATGTGAATGCGGTTGTCTCTAATGCATAACCCCAAAATGATAAAGGCAAATCAGTAAGATACATCATAGTCACACCATATCTAATAAAGTACGGTTATGATGTTCGGACACACCATTACGCTGTGGTGTTCCACGTGGCGTGAGTTGTGAAACAATTCCACATTGTTTTAAATGAAGGCCAAACTCGTAACTCAAATATTCACCTCCATGATCAGATCGTAGAAATTTTATTTTCTTGTTACGATGATTCTCTACTTCCCTCTGAATTTTTTTGAACTTTTGAAATGTTTCAGATTTGTGTTTCATTAAGTAGATATACCCATACCTACTCAAATCATCTATAAAGGTTAGAAAATAATGATACCCGCCCCATGCCTCAACACTCATCGGACCGCATACATCGGTATGTTTTATTTCCAATAAGTCATTAGCTCGCTCCATTGTTCCGGAGAACGGAGTTTTAGTCATCTTACCCATGAGGCATGGTTTGCAAGTATCAAATGATTCATAATCAAGTGATTCCAAAAGTCCATCTGTATGGAGTTTCTTCATGCGCTTTACACCAATATGACCTAAACGGAAGTGCCACAAGCATGTTGCACTGTCATTATCAACTTTGCATCTTTTGGCATCAATATTAGGAATATGTGTATTACTACGATTGAGATTCAACAAGAATAAACCATTCATCAAAGGTGCATGACCATAAAAGATATTACTCATATAAATAGAACAACCATTATTCTCTGACATAAATGAATAACCGTCTCACATTAAACAAGATCTAGATATAATGTCCATGCTCAACACTGGCACCAAATAACAATTATTCAGGTCTAAAACTAACCCTGAAGGTAGATGTAGAGGTAACGTGTCGACGGCGATCACATCGACCTTGAAACCATTCCCAACACGCATCATCACCTCGTCCTTAGCCAATCTTCGTTTATTCTACAACTCCTGTTTCAAGTTACAAATATGAGCAACCGAACCAGTATCAAGTACCCAGGTGCTACTACGAGCATTAGTAAGCTACACACCAATAACATGTATATCAAATATACCTTTGTTCACTTTGACATCCTTCTTATCCGCGAAGTACTTGGGGCAGTTCTACTTTGAGTGACCAACATTGGGCTTCTTCACGGGAGCGGCAACTTGCTTGCCATTCTTCTTGAAGTTCACTTTCTTTCCTTTGCCCTTTTACTTGAAACTAGTGGTCTTGTTAAGCATCAACACTTGATGCTCCTTTTTGATTTCTACCTCCGTCGATTTCAGCATCACGAAGAGCTCGGGAATCATTTTCGTCATCCCTTGCATATTATAGTTCACCAAAAAGCCTTTTTATCTTGGTGGCAGTAACTGAAGAACTCTGTCAATAACACTCTCAACTGGAATATCAATTCCCAGCTGAGTCAAGTGGTTATGATACCTAGACATTTTGAGTATGTGTTCAGTGAGAAAATTGTTCTCCTCCATCTTACAGCTATAGAACTTGTTGGAGGCTTCATATCTCTCAACCCGGGCATTAGCTTGAAATATCGACTTCAGCTCTTGGAACATCTCATATGCTCTGTGGCATTGAAAACGTCTTTGAAGTCCCTGTTCTAAAAGCATGACACACTGAACTATTGAGAAGTCATCAAATCAAGCCTTCCAAACATTCATAACAACTGCAGTAGCTCCTGCAGCAGGTCTATCACCTAGCAATGCATCAAGGACATAATTCTTCTGTGCAACAATGAGGATAATCCTCAAGTTACGGATCCAGGCCGTGTAGTTGATACCATCGTATTTCAACTTAGCTTCCTCTAGGAACGCATTAAAATTCAAGGGAATGGAAGCATGGGCCATTGATCTACAACATAAATGCAAAAACTATTAAGACGAAGTTCATGTGAAATTTTAGTTCAAATAATCAAATTACTAGTGAACTCCCACTTAAATCAACATCCCTCAAGTTGTCTAAGTGATACATGATCCAAATCAACTAACCCATGTATGATCATCATGTGAGATGGGGTAGTCTTCCATGGTGAACATCTCTATGTTGCTCATATCTACTATATGACTTGATATGTCTCCAACGTATCTATAATTTTTGATTGTTCCATGCTATTATATTATCTATTTTGGATGTTTTATATGCATTATTATGTTATTTTATATTATTTTTGGGGCTAACCTATTAACCTAGAGCCCAGTGCCAGTTTGTGTTTTTTCCTTGTTTTTGAGTTTCGCAGAAAAGGAATTCCAAATGGAGTCCAAACATAATGGAACCTTCTAAGCAAACCAAGAGACTTGGAGATGAAGCTGGAGGAGCCACAAGGCGGCCACAAGGACAGAGGGCGCACCCAGGGGGTAGGACGCACCCCCACCCTTGTGCCCCCCTGACCCTCCTAACCTAATTCTTTCGCCTATATATTGCCAAATATCCTCAAACCATCAGAGGCATCCATGGAAACACTTTTCCACCGCCAAAACCTTCTGTACCCGTGAGATCCCATCTAGGGACCTTTTCCGACACCCTGCCCGAGGGGATTCTATCATGGAGGGCTTCTACATCAACTCTATTGCCCTTCACATGAAGCGTGAGTAGTTTACCTCAGACCTATGGGTCCATAGCTAGTAGCTACAAGGATTCTTCTCTCTATTTGATTCTCAGTACCATGTTTTCCTCGGTGTTCTTGGAGATCTATTCAATGTAATACTTTTTTGCGGTGTGTTTGTCGAGATCCGATGAATTGTGGATTTATGATCAACTTATCTATGAATATTATTTGAATCTTCTATGAATTCTTTTATGCATGATTTTATATCTTTGTAATTCTCTTCGAACTATCGGTTTTGTTTGGCCAACTAGATTGGTTTTTCTTGCAATGGGAGAATTGCTTAGCTTTGGGTTCAATCTTGCAGTGTCCTTTCCTAGTGACAGTAGGGGAAGCAAGACACGTATTGTATTGTTGCCATCGAGGATAAAAAGATGGGGTTTTCATCATATTGCTTGAGTTAATTCCTCTACATCATGTCATCTTACTTAATGCGTTACTCCATTCTTTGTGAACTTAATACTCTAGATGCATGCTGGATAGCGGTTGATGTGTGGAGTAATAGTAGTAGATGCAGAATCATTTCGGTCTACTTGACACGGACGTGATGCCTATATTCATGATCATTGCCTTAGATATCATCATAACTTTACGCTTTTCTATCAATTGCTCGGCAGTAATTTTTCCACCCACCGTATTATTTGCTATCTTGAGAGAAGCCTCTAGTGAAACCTATGGCCCCCGGGTCTATCTTCCATCATATAAGTTTTTATTTTCCATCATATTAATTTCTGATCTACTATTTTGCAATCTTTTACTATCTGATCTATAAACCAAAAATACCAAATATATTTACTTTACCGTTTATTTATCTCTATCAGATCTCAGTTTTACAAGTAACTGTGAAGGGATTGACAACCCCTTCATCGCGTTGGGTGCAAGTTGTTTGATTGTTTGTGCAGGTATTTGGTTATTTGTGTGTTTTCTCCTACTGGATTGATACCTTGGTTCTCAAATTGAGGGAAATAATTATCTCTACTTTGCTGCATCACCCTTTCCTCTTCAAGGGAAAAACCAACACAAGCTCAAGAAGTAGCAGGAGATTTTCTGGCGCCGTTGCCAGGGAGATCTACACCAAGTCAAGACATACCAAGTACCCATCATAAACTCTCATCTCTTGCATTACATTATTCGCCATTCGCCTCTCGTTTTCCTCTCCCCCACTGTCGGTGTCAAAACCGGCGGATCTCGGGTAGGGGGTCCCGAACTGTGCGTCTAGGCCGGATGGTAACAGGAGGCAAGTGAAAGCACAAGTGCTCCCTAGGTGGTTTTGATAATTGATGACAACATATCTCTTGTTGGACTAACACTTCTATCTAGCATGTTTCAGATAAGTTCAACAATGGAGTGGCATGGACTAAAGGTTGTGGGAACTCCTTCAAGATGCTAAGGACAAAGGATTGGCTAAAGCTTCAAGCTCAAGACTCTTCACTTTTACATTTTAGTGATCCAAGATCACATTGAGTCCATAGGAAAAGCCAATACTATCAAGGAGGGATGAGGTGTTGCTTAATGAGCCTCTTGCTTCATGTGCTTAATGATATGCTCCAAAACCCTCGACTACTTTCCCATAATCCACATATTACCTAAACCCTAAGCCAAACTCGGTCCTACCGATTCTTCCTATCCGGCGCCACCGAGTTTCACTTGTCATAAGCCACTGCCAAACCCTAATCAGTTCGATCTCACCGATGGGATCTCGGTCTCACCGAGATGGGCTTGCAAACTCTCTGTTACCCATTGCAATATTCTCGGTCCCACCGAGATATGCAATCGGTCCCACCGAGTTTGCTTGACCAAATCTCAGTTTCACTTATTACCCAAATCGGTCCCACCGAGTTTGAGTAATTGATCAAACCGAGTTTTGGATTTACCCTAACCCTAGCACATCGGTCCCACCGAGTTGATCCAGTCGGTCTCACCGAAATCACTAACGGTCACTAGGTTTACATTTTCGGTCCGACCGAGTTTATTGATTCGATTCCACCGAGATTGGAAAACTATATAACGGTTGGATTTTGTGTGGAGGCTATATATACCCCTCCACCTCCTTCTCATTCGATGAGAGAGCCATCAGAACACACACACCATTCCAACTCATATGTTCTGAGAGAGAACCACCTACTCATGTGTTGAGACCAAGACATTCCATTCCTACCATATGAATCTTGATCTCTAGCCTTCCCAAGTTGCTTTCCACTCAAACCTTCTTTCCACCGAATTCAAATCCTATGAGAGAGAGTTGAGTGTTGGGGAGACTATCATTTGAAGCACAAGAGCAAGGAGTTCATTACCTACACACCATTTGTTACTTCTTGGAGAGTGGTGTCTCCTAGATTGGCTAGGTGTCACTTGGGAGCTATTCTGACTCGGATTATGCCGGAGACAAGGTTGATAGAAAGTCCACTTCGGGTACTTGTCAATTTCTTGGTAGATCTCTTGTGTCTTGGTCTTCCAAGAAACAAAACTCAGTATCCTTATCCACTGCCGAAGCGGAATACATTGCCGCCGGTTCATGTTGTGCTCAATTACTTTGGATGACCCAAACTCTTAAAGATTATGAGATTTATGTGAAACATGTTCCAGTGCTTTGTGAAAATGAAAGTGCTATCAAAATTGGTCATAATCCTGTACAACATTCTCGAACTAAGCATATTGAAGTTCGTCATCATTTCATTCGAGATCATGTTGCTAAGGGTGACATCAATCTTAAGCATGTTCGCACCGATAAGCAATTAGCGGATATATTCACTAAACTGCTTGATGAGAAAGTGTTTTGCAAGTTGAGAGGAGAATTGAACATCATTGATGCTTCGAACTTGGAGTAGAAACTCCACTGGATACATGCAAGACATGAGCTTATGACTAATCCATGATATATCTCTTATGATAACTATCCTATGTCTTGGATATATTTGCACGTTGCATGTTGTCTAACCCATGTAGGTGCTTGCTTGAATCTTATTCCATGAGATTGCGACTCACTCATATCTTGAGCAATCTTTACATCACCAAGACTCTACACAATAGTGGTTTAAGACAAGGAAGCACAAAACCATTCAAACATATCCTTTGACAAATTCTATATTAAGCTTCATGATTGTCATTTTTGGATACACAAGTGCTCTTCCTTGCAAGAACTAACCCATGTAGGTAGATGAACTCAAACTCCAAGTGGTGCTCCCAACTCTTGATGAACTTCATCAACCTTGAGCACCCACACAAGTTCAACTACATGAGCAAGAACCACATCACCACCCAAGGTATGTTATTCCATCTTAGAGAAGCTTTACTCCAAGACATGAGTCAAAGAAACTCAACAAGATGTGAATACATCAAGATGCTTAAACAAAAAATGGTAACCCCATTTTGAGCTTAAACGATGAGTATGACCTATGATCAAGTGTCCTCACTTGACTCCTAAGTCAATATACTCTAACATAGGTGACTATGTCACCGCCCAATTCTAGATGAAGTTCTCTTGTGTTCTTTTCTGCGTTATTGCACTCGTCCCTTGCATATTTGTTTCTTTCTTTTTCAATCCAAAAAACAACTTCATCTAGAAACTTTCATTTTTTTCTTTTGATCTTTGTTCTGCATATTTCTGCATCAAATTCCTTGCAAATCTTTCAGCTAATTCCCTGCAAATCTTTGTGAGATCTTACTTGTCTAGTGAGCTGAGGTGACAAGCGTTTTTCTCTGTGTAAACTCGGTTTCACCGACTTGCAATTTTCAGTCCAACCCAATCTTTCGGTACCACCGAAATATGCCACTCGGTGCCACCGACTTTGCAATCAAAAAAACAGTTTGCCACTTGTTCTACATTTCTTCTGATCCAGCTCCACTCAATGAATCTTGTCCTCTACAAGCATCACAATTTTATCCTCTGCTTTGTGCTGAATCTCAAGGACCAAACCTATTCGACGGATTCCAGGAAAAACCTTCTTGGAAATTGATGTCAAAGGGGGAGAGAGAGATCACATCAAAGCTTGTAGGAGAGAGAGAGATCACATCAAGGGAGAGAAACAGTCTCAAGGACCAAACCTACAAGAGAGAAAGTATTAAGGGGGAGAGAGAGACCTCAAGGGGGAGAGAAATACTCAAGGATCCCAGATGCTTGATGTTCAAGAGGAGAGATGCCACATGTCTTTTTGGGGGAAAGACATGTTCATATGAACTCATCTAAGTTCTATTCATATCCTTCAGCTCCGATTTTCTGTTTTCTATCTTCTCCCAATATCCCATGTAAGATTCAGGGGGAGCAAGACACCTAAGGGAAAGAAATCAGTCGAATTCATTGCATATCTTTATTCTTGGGGACATGTTTAATTCAATGTGGTACCTTGTACTCACTCTCTACATGTCATCCCAGTCTTGCTAGTCTTGTGGTTTCTTTTGTTTGCTCTGGCTAGTGGACGTACCTGTGTTATCTAACCTTGTTGTGCAGGTTCATTCCATCCTAAGCCAACTCAAGACCACAAGGTAAGTATATGCATCAAAATCATGAGTATGAGGAGTTCTTGCTTATGTACATACTATTTGCAAGAAGGACTCATGAGCATGAAGGTATTTTCCTTGATAATCTTTTGCTCTGATGCATATGGCCAAGATGCATGTAACACATTGCCTACTCTGTCATGGTTATGCTCTCACATGTCTCTATATTTCATATTTACATGAGTGCATACATGTAGGGGGAGCCTATGCTTGTTACATGTCCTTCCAAAGCTTTACTTGCTGTTCTTTATATCTTTATCTAAAGCTTTGATGTATGTTGCCATCAATTACCAAAAAGGGGGAGATTGAAAGCACAAGTGCTCCCTAGGTGGTTTTGATAATTGATGACAACATATCTCTTGTTGGACTAACACTTCTATCTAGCATGTTTCAGATAAGTTCAACAATGGAGTGGCATGGACTAAAGGTTGTGGGAACTCCTTCAAGATGCTAAGGACAAAGGATCGGCTAAAGCTTCAAGCTCAAGACTCTTCACTTTTACATTTTAGTGATCCAAGATCACATTGAGTCCATAGGAAAAGCCAATACTATCAAGGAGGGATGAGGTGTTGCTTAATGAGCCTCTTGCTTCATGTGCTTAGTGATATGCTCCAAAACCCTCAACTACTTTCCCATAATCCACATATGACCTAAACCCTAAGCCAAACTCGGTCCTACCGATTCTTCCTATCCGGCGCCACCGAGTTTCACTTATCATAAGCCACTGCCAAACCCTAATCAGTTCGGTCTCACCGATGGGATCTCGGTCTCACCGAGATGGGCTTGCAGACTCTCTGTTACCCATTGCAATATTCTCGGTCCCACCGAGATATGCAATCGGTCCCACCGAGTTTGCTTGACCAAATCTCAGTTTCACTTATTACCCAAATCGGTCCCACCGAGTTTGAGTAATCGATCAAACCGAGTTTTGGATTTACCCTAACCCTAGCACATCGGTCCCACCGAGTTGATCCAGTCGGTCTCACCGAAATCACTAACGGTCACTAGGTTTACATTTTCGGTCCGACCGAGTTTATTGATTCGGTTCCACCGAGATTGGAAAACTATGTAACGGTTGGATTTTGTGTGGAGGCTATATATACCCCTCCACCTCCTTCTCATTCGATGAGAGAGCCATCAGAACACACACACCATTCCAACTCATATGTTCTGAGAGAGAACCACCTACTCATGTGTTGAGACCAAGACATTCCATTCCTACCATATGAATCTTGATCTCTAGCCTTCCCAAGTTGCTTTCCACTCAAACCTTCTTTCCACCGAATTCAAATCCTATGAGAGAGAGTTGACTGTTGGGGAGACTATCATTTGAAGCACAAGAGCAAGGAGTTCATTACCTACACACCATTTGTTACTTCTTGGAGAGTGGTGTCTCCTAGATTGGCTAGGTGTCACTTGGGAGCCTCCAACAAGATTGTGGAGTTGAACCAAGGAGTTTGTAAGGGCAAGGAGATCGCCTACTTCATGAAGATCTACCGCTAGTGAGGCAAGTCCTGTGTGGGCGATGGCCATGGTGGGATAGACAAGGTTGCTTCTTCGTGGACCCTTTGTGGGTGGTTGCTTCTTCGTGGACCCTTCGTGGGTGGAGCCCTGTGTGGACTCGCGCAACCGTTACCCTTGGGTGGAGCCCTGTGTGGACTCGCGCAACCGTTACCCTTCGTGGGTTGAAGAACAATCTCCGCAGGGCTTCGCCTAAGCACTACGAAAACTATGACGGAGGATAAACTAGAGGGGACGGGGTTGCCTGCACACGGCTTGGTGTTTCTTGATGTATCTTGGGTGCTAGCCCTACCCCTCTATTTATATGTTGAGCCTTGGGGTCGAAACTTGGAGTAAAAGCCTCCATAAAGTCGGTTTCACCCGAAAGGCAAGAGTCTTTCTCGGACTCCAGGGCCAACCGCCAGGGTTCCCGGCGTCTGGACCCAGACGCCAGGGACCCTAGTGTCTGGCCCCTGGACTCCGCAAAACTTCCTTTTGCGCTTTCCAAAAACCTTGTGGGCTTTCCCCTTTGGCCCAAATAAAGTGTTCTCGTACCCAAACATTTCGGTAAACATCCGAAACCCCTTCCGGTGAATTTCGGAACCCTTCCGGAGACCAAACACTATTATCCCATATATCAAACTTTCTCTCCGGACCATTCCGGAGTTCCTCGTCATGTCCGTGATCTTACCCAGAACTCCGAACAACATTCGGTTACTGACATACATAACTCACAAATACTATATCGTCAATGAATGTTAAGCGTGCGGACCCTACGGGTTCGAGAACTATGTAGACATGACCGAGACACTTCTCTGGTCAATAACCAATAGCGGAACCTGGATGCCCATATTGGCTCCTGCATATTCTATGAAGATCTTTATCGGTCGAACCGCATAACAATATATGTTGTTCCCTTTGACATTGGTATGTTACTTGTCCGAGATTCGATCGTCGGTATCTCAATACCTAGTTCAATCTCGTTACCGGCAAGTCTCTTTACTCGTTCCGTAATACATCATCCCGCAACTAAATCATTAGTTACAATGCTTGAAAGGCTTATAGTGATGTGTATTGCCGAGTGGGCCCATAGATACCTCTCCGACGATCGGAGTGACAAATCTAATCTCGAAATACGCCAACTCAACAAGTACCTTCGCAGACACCTGTAGAGCACTTTTATAATCACCCAATTATGTTGTGACGTTTGGTAGCACACAAAGTGTTCCTCCGGTAAATGGGAGTTGCATAATCTCATAGTCATAGGAACATGTATATGTCATGAAGAAAGCAATAGCAACATACTAAACGATCAAGTGCTAAGCTAACGGAATGGGTCAAGTCAATCACATCATTCTCCTAATGATGTGATCCCGTTAGTCAACTGACAACTCATGTCTATGGTTAGGAAACTTAACCATCTTTGATTAACGAGCTAGTCAAGTAGAGGCATACAAGTGACACTATGTTTGTCTATGTATTCACACATGTATTATGTTTCCGGTTAATACAATTCTAGCATGAATAATAAACATTTATCATGAAATAAGGAAATAAACAATAACTTTATTATTGCCTCTAGGGCATATTTCCTTTAGTCTCCCACTTGCACTAGAGTCAATAATCTAGTTCACATCGCCTTGTGATTTAACACCAATAGTTCACATCACCATGTGATTAACACCCATAGTCACATCGTCATGTGACCAACACCCAAAGGGTTTACTAGACTCAATAATCTAGTTCACATTGCTATGTGACTAAGACCAAAAGAGTACTAAGGTGTGATCATGTCTTGTGAGAGAAGTTTAGTCTACGGGTCTGCCACATTCAAATCTGTATGTATTTTGCAAATTCCTATGTCAACAATGCTCTCCACGGAGCTACTCTAGCTAATTTCTCCCACTTTCAAAATGTATCCAGATTGAGACTTAGAGTCATCTGGATCAGTGTCAAAATTTGAATCGACGTAACCCTTTACGACGAACCTTTTGTCACCTCCATAATCGAGAAACATATCCTTATTCCACTAAGGACAATTTTGACCGCTGTCTAGTGATCTACTCCTAAATCACTATTGTACTCCCTTGCTAAACTCAGTGTAGGGTATACAATAGATCTGGTACACAACATGTCATACTTTATAGAAACTATGGCTAAGGCATAGGGAATGACTTACATTCTCTTTCTATCTTCTACCGTGGTCGGGCTTTGAGTCTTACTCAATTTCACACCTTGTAACACAGGTAAGAACTCTTTCTTTGACTGTTCCATTTTCAACTACTTCAAAATCTTGTCAAGGTATGTACTCATTGAAAAAACTTATCAAGCATCTTGATCTATCTCTATAGATCTTGATGCTCAATATGTAAGTAGCTTCACCAAGGTCTTTATTTGAAAAACTCCTTTTAAATACTCCTTTATGCTTTCCAGAAAATTCTACATTATTTTTGATCAACAATATGCCATTCACATATATTAATCAGAAATGTTGTAGTGCTCCCACTCACTTTCTTGTAAATACAGGCTTCACCACAAGTCTGTATAAAACTATATGATTTGATCAACTCATCAAAGCATATATTTCAACTCTGAGATGCTTGCACCAGTCCATTGATGGACCACTGGAGGTTGCACATTTTGTTAGTACCTTTAGGATCGACAAAACCTTCTGGTTGCATCATATACAACTCTTCTTTAAGAAATCCATTAAGGAATGTAGTTTTGACATCCATTTGCCAGATTTCATAAAATATGGCAATTTGCTAACATGATTCA
Organism: Triticum dicoccoides; assembly: GCF_002162155.2. NCBI lineage: Eukaryota > Viridiplantae > Streptophyta > Magnoliopsida > Poales > Poaceae > Triticum > Triticum dicoccoides. Next base: position 278,743,466 of record NC_041380.1, on the reverse strand, counting down.
GACAGACTTAAGCATCGCTACGAGTGAGAAAATCTCATCGTAGTCAACACCTTCAACATTGTCAAAACCTTTTTCGACAAGTCTAGCTTTGTAGATAGTAACACTACTATCAGCGTCCCTCTTCCTCTTGAAGATCCATTTATTTTCTATGGCTTGCCGATCATCGGGCAAGTCAACCAAAGTCCACACTTTGTTCTCATACATGGATCCCATCTCAGATTTCATGGCCTCAAGCCATTTCACGAAATCTGGGCTCATCATCTCTTCCTCATAGTTCGTAGGTTCGTCATGGTCAATTAACATGACCTCTAGAACAGGATTACCGTACCACCCTGGTGCGTATCTCACTCTGGTTGACCTACGAGGTCCGGTAGTAACTTGATCTGAAGTTACATGATCATCATCATTAGCTTCCTCACTAATTGGTGTAGGAGTCACAGAAACAGATTTCTGTGATGAACTACTTTCCAATAAGGGAGCAGGTACAGTTACCTCATCAAGTTCTACTTTCCTCCCACTCACTTCTTTCGAGAGAAACTCCTTCTCTGGAAAGGATCTACTCCTAGCAACAAAGATATTTCCTTTCGGATCTGTGATAGAAGGTGTACCCAAATATCTCCTTTGGGTATCCTATGAAGACACATTTCTCCGATTTGGGTTTGAGCTTATCAGGATAAAACTTTTTCACATAAGCATCACAACCCCAAACTTTAAGAAATGACAACTTTGGTTTCTTGCCAAACCACAGTTCATATGGTGTCGTCTCAACGGATTTAGATGGTGCCCTATTTGACATGAATGCAACTATCTCTAATGCATAACCCCAAAACGATAGCGGTAAATCAGTAAGAGACATCATAGATTGTACTATATCCAATAAAGTACGGTTATGACGTTCGAACACACCATTATGCGATGGTGTTCCAGGTGGCATGAGTTTGTAAAACTATTCCACATTGTTTAAATTGAAGACCAAACTCGTAACTCAAATATTCGCCTCTGCGATCAGATCTTGAAACTTTATTTTCTTGCTATGATTATTTTCCACCTCACTCTAAAATTCTTTGAACTTTTCAAATGTTTCAGACTTATGTTTCATCAAGTAGATATACCCATATCTGCTCAAATCATCTATGAAGGTCAGAAAATAACAATACCTACCGCGAGCCTCAACACTCATCGGACTGCATACATCAGTATGTATTATTTCCAACAAGTCTGTTGCTCGCTCCATTGTTCTGGAGAACGGAGTTTTTAGTCATCTTGCCCATGAGGCATGGTTCGCAAGCATCAACTGATTCATAATCAAGTGATTCCAAAAGCCCATCAGCATGGATTTTCTTCATGCGCTTTACACCAATATGACCTAAACGGCAGTGCCACAAATAAGTTGCACTATCATTATTAACTTTGCATCTTTTGGCTTTAATATTATGAATATATGTATCACTACGATCGAGATCCAACAAACCATTTCGTTGGGTGTATTACCATAGAAGGTTTTATTCATGTAAACAGAATAACAATTATTCTCTAACTTAAATGAATAAACGTATTGCAATAAACATGATCAAATCATATTCTTGCTCAATGCAAACACCAAATAACATTTATTTAGGTTCAACACTAATCCCGAAAGTATAGGGAGTGTGCGATGATGTTCATATCATTCTTAGAACCACTTCCAACACACATTGTCACTTCACCCTTAACTAGTCACTATTCATTCTGCAACTCCCGTTTCGAGTTACTAATCTCAGCAACTAAACTAGTATCAAATACTGATGGGTTGCTATAAACACTAGTAAAGTACACATCAATAACATGTATATCAAATATATCTTTGTTCACTCTGCCATACTTCTTCTCCGCCAAATACTTGGGGCAGTTCCGCTTCTAGTGACTAGTCCCTTTGTAGTAGAAGCACTTAGTCTCAGGCTTAGGTCCAGACTTGGGCTTCTTCACTTGAGCAACAACTTGCTTGCCGTTCTTCTTGAAGTTCCCTTTCTTTCCCTTTGCCCTTTTCTTGAAACTAGTGGTCTTGTTAATCATCAACACTTGATGCTCTTTCTTGATTTCTACCTTCATCGATTTCATCATCATGAAAAACTCGGGAATCGTTTTCGTCATCCCTTGCATACTATAGTTCATCATGAAGTTCTACTAACTTGGTGATGGTGACTAGAGAATTCTGTCAATCACTATTTTATCTGGAAGATTAACTCCCACTTGATTCAAGCGATTGTAGTACCCAGACAATCTGAGCACATGCTCACTGCTTGAGCTATTCTCCTCCATCTTTTAGGCAAAGTAATATCAAAGGTCTCATACCTCTCGACACGGGCATGAGTATGAAATACCAATTTCAACTCTTGGAACATCTTATATGCTCTGTGGCGTTCAAAACATTTTTGAAGTCCCAGTTCTAAGCCGTAAAGCATGATGCACTAAACTATTAAGTAGTCATCATATCGAGCTCACAAAACGTTCATAACGTCTGCATCTGCTCCTGCAATCGGTCTGTCACCTAGCGATGCATCAAGGACATAATTCTTCTGTGCAGCAATGAGGATAATCCTCAGATCACGGATCCAATCCGCATCATTGCTACTAACATCTTTCAACTTAGTGTTTCTCTAGGAACATATCAAAATAAACGGGGAGCTACATCGCGATCTATTGACCTACAACATAGTTATGCAAATACTATCAGGACTAAGTTCATGATAAATTAAAGTTCAATTAATCATATTTGAGGGAGTCCTAGATTAGGGGGTATCCGGACAGCCAGACTATATCCTTTGGCCGGACTGTTGGACTATGAAGATACAAGATTAAAGACTTCGTCCCGTGTCCGGATGGGACTCTCCTTGGCGTGGAAGGCAAGCTTGGAAATACGGATATGTAGATCTCCTTCCTTGTAACCGACTCTGTGTAACCCTAGCCCCCTCCGGTGTCTATATAAACCGGAGGGTTTAGTCCATAGGACCAACAACAACAATCATACCATAGGCTAGCTTCTGGGGTTTAGCCTCTTTGATCTCGTGGTAGATCAACTCTTGTACTACTCATATTATCAAGAACAATCAAGCAGGACATAGGGTATTACCTCCATCAAGAGGGCCCGAACCTGGGTAAAACATCGTGTCCCCTGCCTCCTGTTACCATCTGCCTAGACGCACAGTTCGGGACCCCCAACCCGAGGTCCGCCGGTTCTGACACCGACATTGGTGCTTTCATTGAGAGTTCCTCTGTGTCGTCATCATTAGCCTTGATGGCTCCTCCAATCATCGATAGCGATGCAGTCCAAGGTGAGACTTTTCTCCCCGGACAGATCTTTGTATTCGGCGGCTTCGCACTGCGGGCCAACTCGCTTGGCCATCTAGAGCAGATCGAGAGTTACGCCCCTGGCCACCAGGTCAGGTTTGGAAGCTTAAACTACACGGCCGACCTCCACGGAGACTTGATCTTCGACGGATTCGAGCCCCTGTGAAGTGCGCCGCACGGTCACGATGAGCATGATTTAGCTCTACCATCGGACAGTGTTCGGGAGACCGCACCGGCAAATGCTCCGACCCTCAATTTAGAGCCAATTGCGCCATCCATGGACGGGAGGATAGACCCCGCCACGGAGGCCGCATTCGTAGCGGTGACCAAGCCGAGTATCGACCTTATCCTTCACGAGAGCCGTGATGCCAAACTGTCGGATTCTTCCCTGGCCACGGACTCCGAACCGCCTGCGCCCATGCCTATCGAATCCTACTGGGCGCCGATCATGGAGTTCACCTCCACAGATATCGTTCAGCACTCGCCCTTCGGCGACATACTGAACTCATTAAGGTCTCTCTCCTTGTCAGGAGAGTCCTGGTCGAACTATGTCCGGTAGGATTGGGATGCGGATGACGAAGAAATTCGCCGCCCACCCACCACCCACTTAGTAGCCACTGTCGACGATTTGACCGACATGCTCGACTTTGATTCCAAAGACATCGACGGTATGGACGACGATGCAGGAAACGAAACCACTGCCCACAGGGCACTGGACAGCCACCTCATCATATGATATATACATGGTGGACACACCCAAAGAAGACAATGGCGACGGGACAGCGGAGGATGACCCCTCCAAGAAGCAACCCAAGCACCGACGACAACGGCGCCGCTCTAAGTCTCGCCAAAGCAAAAGCGGTGATACCGGCATAGGAGATAATAGCACTCCGAACAGTGCCGAAGACGACGACAATCCCCTCCAGCAAGATTTAGAGCAGGAGGATGGAGAAGCCAGCCCTCCTGAGAGAGCGGCAGATGGAGAGGCAGAGGATGATAATTACATGCCTCCCTCCGAAGACGAGGCAAGCCTCGACGATGACGAATTCGTCGTGCATGAGGATCCCATTGAGCAAGAGCGCTTCAAGCGCCGGCTTATAGCCACGGCAAATAGCCTTAAGAAAAAGCAACAGCAGCTTCAAGCTGATCAAGTCTTGCTAGCTGACAGATGGACTGAAGCCCTTGCACCCGAGGAATACGAACTCGAACGCCCCTCCAAGAGTTACCCAAAGCGCAGGTTGCTACCCCGACTGGAGGAGGAAGCATTAAAACCTACATCTCCAGCGTATGACGTGGCTGATCGGTCAGCTCATGGCCGCGACAGAGAGGCATTTCAGCCAAAAGCTCAGCCCGCACCCCGACGCCACTCAAATAAAAATGTCAAGGCACTGGGAAACATGCTAGACCTGTGAGACGTATTGGAGGACAAAGAAAAACACGCAAGATCGATCTACGGATCATGAGGGCGCGCCACTATGCGAGACGATAACCGTCATGCCGAATACAGTAAAAGTAAATCCGGTCGGGCCGAGACAAGACTCATTTGAGCTGCGTCGCGATATAGCCCAGTACAGAGGCGCCGCACACCCCCTGTGCTTCACAGACGAAGTAATGGATCACCAAATCCCAGAGGGTTTGGAACCCGTAAATATCGAATCATACGACGGTACAACATATCCTGCGGTATGGATCGATGACTTCCTCCTGAACATCCACATGGCCCGCGGTGACGATCTACACGCCATCAAATACCTCCCACTTAAACTCAAAGGACCAGCTCGGCATTGGCTCAACAGCCTGCCAGCAGAATCCATTGGCTGTTGGGAAGATCTGGAAGCCACATTCCTCGACAACTTCCGGGGCACTTATGTGTGACCACCAGATGCCGATGACTTGAGCCACATAACTCAGCAGCCAGAGGAATCAGCCAGGCAATTCTGGACACGGTTCCTGACAAAGAAAAATCAAATCGTCGACTGTCCGGATGCAGAGGCCCTAGCAGATTTTAAGCACAACATCCGCGACACTCATGACCCGCTTTTGCGCGGGAGAGGACAGCTGGCTGGCTCGCAGCAATAACATATCAAAGAACCATGGTACTTCGGATACCAAGGATAGCAATGGCAGGTCACGTCGCAACAAACACAAGCGCCGCATCAATGGCAACAATACGGAGGATACAGCAGTCAGTGCCGGATTCAAAGGCTCTAAACCCGGTCAGCGGAAAAAGGCATCCAAAAGAAGCACTCCGGGCCCGTCCAGTTTGGACCGTATACTCGACCGCTCGTGTCAAATACACGGCACCCCCGACAAGCCAGCTAACCACACCAACAGGTAATGTTGGGTGTTCAAGCAGGCCGGCAAGTTAAATGCCAAAAACAAGGACAAGGGGCTGCATAGCGATGACGAGGAGGAGCCCCGGCCGCCGAACACCGGAGGACAGAAGAGGTTCCCCCCACAAGTGCGGACGGTGAACATGATATACGCAACCCACATCCCCAAGAGGGAGTGGAAGCGTGCGCTAAGGGACGTATATGCGTTGGAGCCAGTCGCCCCAAAGTTCAACCCATGGTCCTCCTGTCCGATCACCTTCGATCACAGAGACCACCCCACTAGTATCCGTCATGGCGGATTTGCTGCACTGGTCCTAGACCCAATCATCAACGGATTTCACCTCACTCGAGTCCTTATGGACGGCGGCAGCAGCTTGAACCTGCTTTATCAGGACACAGTGCGTAAAATGGGTATAGACCCTTCAAGGATTAAACCCACAAAAACGACCTTCAAAGGCATCATACCAGGTGTAGAGGCCCATTGCACAGGCTCAGTCACACTGGAAGTGGTCTTCGGATCCCCGGATAACTTCCGAAGAGAGGAGTTAATCTTTGATGTAGTCCTGTTCCGCAGTGGCTATCACGCACTGCTCGAGCGAACCGCATTTGCAAGATTCAATGCGGTACCGCATTATGCATACCTCAAGCTCAAGATGCCAGGACCTCGGGGGGTCATCACAGTCAATGGAAACACAGAGTGCTCTCTCCGCACGGAGGAGCACACTGCGGCCCTCGCAGCAGAAGCACAAAGCAGCCTCTTAAGGCAATCCGCCAGTTCGGCGATTAAACACCCGAACACCTTCAAGCGCGCCCGGAGTAATCTGCAACAAGACCGCCTGGCACGTTCCGAGCTCGCATAGCAATGCAGCCCCCACCCCAGTCCTAGCCAAACAGCAAAATCTGTGACACGCGTACATAATTACGCATTGAAAATACCATGGGCATCGGTGGGGGGGCACGACTACGGTATGCCCCAAAACGCGGCTCAACCGCACTAGGGGCTTCCCGCTTTGTTATTTTTTCTCTCTTTCAGGACTTCACTCTCTGGAAACCTCGCCCGGGAGTACGATCGCCGGACACACAATACAACAACCAAGGAGGCAGAAAGCTACATCGCACCATGGAACTCCCAGGTGGTCTCTGATAACGAGTGAAATACCTGCTTTAAATACCATTCCGCAGCTTGCCCTTGGAGGGGACATGTCAAATAGTCCTACTTTTTGCTTATCGCACTACTTGTATCATTATGCTTCGACGCACCTTTTTGAATAAACAATGCATAGCACTAGACTATTACCGCATTCTCTATTCTTTTTTATATATATGTTCATTCATGACATTCAACACACGTACACTCTGGTACGGCCAATACGCCAGGGGCTTAAGCATAGCCCATAATACGGCGTGAGAAGTCCGAACACTTTCGACAGTGCGGCACCCCGAACTTATAGCATTATATGCATCAGCTCCGAATCATGTCCTCGGTCAATAGTTGGGTTTGCCCGGCTCCCATGTTTTGGTACCTTACATTCCGCTATATCGGCTAAGGTAGCACTGGGAGAACTACTGCAATTGTGCCCCGGTTCATCTGGGCAAGCACCTCAGTAGAGAAAGCTAAAACTGACTGTCATGATAAGGAGAGAGTTGGTCGCTGTTGGAGAGGTCTCGAGTCCCTAAAGACTTATGCCGCTTAGGGCGAGGAGTCGGCTTTGTCCGGCTTAGGCGTGTATAGCGCCCCGAATTCGGCCTTCCGAGTACTAGGGGCTTCGCCAAAATTTAAAATTGTAGACTTCTATGGCTAAGTGAGAGTGATAAAGCATTATAGTCCGATTGCCTTGTTCGTTATGCTGAGCACCTCCCTTGAAGGACCCAGCAATGGGAAAAATAGTGCTTAGATTTATCCCGAACACCCCAGGACTCGTGGAATGGGGGCAGAAGCCGACGAATGGCCATCTCTCAGATTTGATAAACATCAGCACAGAAGGTAATATTTTAAATTCAGACAAGCGTTGCATAGCGCACATGAACAAGTTTTCATAATACAGGATCAGACGAGCAAGTTCATTCAAAAATTACATCCTTCACACACTCGTCCGCCACAAGACGGGCACCCTTCAGGACACCCTCAAAATACATTTCAGGGTGGCGATGCTCCTTGCCCTGCAGCGGCCCCTCCTTCACCAGCTTCTCGGCGTCCATCTTGGCCTGTCCACCTTCGCACGGGCAAAACCCAGCGTGCACCTTCGATGCAGACGGACCGCTTTATGACTTCTAGCCATGGGCAGGCATCCACAAGCCGCCTCACCAGGCCGAAGTAGCTGTTGGGAAGGGAGTCGCCAGGCCACATCCGGACTATAAGGCCCCTCATGGCCTGTTCGGCCGCCTTGTGCAGCTCGACCAGTTGCTTCAACTGGTCGCTCACAGGCATCGGGTGTTCGGTCCCAGTATACTGAGACCAGAACAACTTCTCCGTCGAGCTTCCCTCCTCGTCCTGGTAGTACTTTGCGGCATCCGACACACCGCGGGGCAAATCTGTGAATGCTCCTGGAGAGCTCTGGACTCGGGTAAGTAACAAGTAATTTACTTTCACATGCTTGCTTTGCATAATGAATGCCTTACCCGCCGCTATCTTCCTCATCACCTTAATTTCCTGGAGGGACTTTTGGGCTTCAGCCTTGGCACTCTTTGTGCTCTCGAGGGCCACGGCAAGCTCGGACTCTTGCGTCTTCGAGTCATGCTCCAAAGTCTCGTGCTTCTGCACGAGAGCCTGGAGCTCTTGTTGCACCTTGCCCACCCGTGCCTCGTCGATGGAAGCGTCGCGAAGTGCTCCCAGCAGGTTGTCCGGTGCCTCTGGTTGGACAGAGGTCATCGGCACGAGCGGCTTGCCCCTCTTGGAAGGGGGCCGCCTGCCGGAGTCCGGAACCACTGGAGGTTCCGGCGCGGTGTTCGGCTGAGGGCCGAACTTGGAGCCCTTGGGAGTCTTGCTCCCTTTGCGCCTGGAGTCTGGAAGGTCGCCTTGAGGCGCCTCCAGGACTACCTCCCCTCGGCTTGGTGCCCCTTGAGACAATACCTCGACATTGTCCGTAGGGCGAGGAGAGGAGGCAGTTGGAAGTGAATAGCTATTCATATCCAATGAGTCCAAAGAACCACCCAACGAGGATACGTCGATACAGGTTCGGGGTGGACTGTATGATCATATTCGGCGTTAGGAGAAGCAGTGCAATAAAAGTATGCTATAAGTTACTCTGGTATCCGAATACTTACGACTTCGCCAGGGGCTTGTCCCTGAGTAACCACTCGTCTTCGCCGTCGGCGGCGGTGGTGGAACAGTCTGGAAGGAGAGTCCTTCCCTTCTTGGACCCTTCGGCCTCCCCGGTTGGGGCAGCCTTCCTTTTCTTATCTCCCTCAGCTAGACGGGGAGAATCTTCATCTTCCTCCTCCTCGTTTTTATGGGAGGAGTGCGTCTTGGAGTTACCGGACGATGAGTCCAATACCACCTGGCGCCGGGAACTCTTTCGGGTTCTCGTGGCCTTCTTCTTGATATTCTTCTCTGGCACCTTATAAGGAGCCAGAGTCCGCATCTCCATCAGGAGAGCGTCTGCAGGGTCTACGGGCAGAGGGGTCGGGCAGTCAATCTGCTCCGATGCCTCCACCCAGTCTTGTCAAAGGCATGGGAGCTCAAATCCCGCGCATGGTTAAACTATGGAAAATAAATACCCTACAAGATGTACAGAACTTACCGGATTCGCAGGGCGCTTCGCGCTTATCCCGCGGTTCTCGGTAAGGGGAGGGGGGACCTCGACGCCCCTGAATAGCACCTTCCAGACGTCTTTATGCATCGTGTCGAAGAGCTCACGTAGAGTCTGGTGTTGGGCCGGGTCGATCTCCCATAAGTTGAAAGCTCGTTGTTGACACGGGAGGATCCGGCGGAAGAGCATGACCTGGACTATGTTGACAAGCTTGAGTTTCTTGCTTATCATGTTCCGGATACACTTCTGGAGTCCATCCAGCTCCACCGATGAGCCCCAGGACAGGCCCCTCTCCTTCCAGGAAGTGAGCCGAGTGGGGGTCCCGGGTCAAAACTCGGGGGCCGCTACCCAGTTGGTGTCGCACGGCTCGGTGATGTAGAACCACCCCGATTCCCACCCCTTTATGGTCTCCACATAGGAGCCCTCGAGCCATGTAACATTGGGCATTTTGCCCACCATGGCTCCGCCGCATTCCGCTTGTTGGCCGCCTACTACCTTCGGCTTGACATTGAAGGTCTTCATCCACAGGCCGAAGTGGGGCCGGATGCGGAGGAAAGCCTCGCACACGACGATGAATGCCGAGATGTTGAGGATGAAATTCGGGGCCAGATCATGGAAGTCCAGCCCATAATAGAACATAAGGCCGCGGACGAATGGATGGAGGGGAAACCCCAGTCCGCGGACGAAGTGGGTGAGGAAAACCACCCTTTTGTAAGGTTCCGGGGTAGGAATGATCTGCCCCGCGGCTGGCAGCCGATGCGCGATATCCACAGCTAAGTATCCGGCCCCGCATAGCTTTTTGATGTCTCCCTTCATGACGGAGGAGACCATCCACTTGCCTCCCGCTCCGGACATGTTTGGAGAGAGTTCAGGAGAAGGATGTGGACTTGGGCGCTGGAGCTCGAGTGCGTGAGAATGGATGAGCAAGGAGGAAGAAGGCGTGGGTAGAAAAAGGTGAACCCTTATCCCTTTATAAGGGCGGACAAAACTATGCGCCCCCACCAGCCTGGTAAAACTCGCTTATCCCCCAAGCGCCGTAATTGATGGCGCGCTTGGGTTACCCACGTCTGTATTGATGGGAATCCCGTAATAAGGGGACACGATCTCTGCTTCGACAAGACGTGCCAAGGAAACCGCCTCGCGAAGCACGCTGAGGTTGGTTGTGAAAAACGATTCGAATGGTAACCTGGCTGTGGTGTGATGTCACAATGCGGAATGCGTCGGCAGATTAGATTTGTGAAAATATTATTCTCTCTACGGTTGTATGTGGAACTTGTTTTGCAGAGCCGGACACGATCCTCGTGTTCAAAATCTTCTATGAAGTATTCGGAGGAGGAACCCGCCTTGCAATGCCGAAGACAATCTGCGTGTCGGACTCATTGTCATTGAAGCCTGGTTCAGGGGCTACTGAGGGAGTCCTGGATTAGGGGGTATCCGGACAGCCGGACTATATCCTTTGGCCGGACTATTGGACTATGAAGATACAAGATTGAACACTTCGTCCCGTGTCCGGATGGGACTCTACTTGGCGTGGAAGGCAAGCTTGGCAATACGGATATGTAGATCTCCTTCCTTGTAACCGACTCTATGTAACCCTAGCCCCCTCCGGTGTCTATATAAACCGGAGGGTTTAGTCCGTAGGACCAACAAAAACAACCATACCATAGGCTAGCTTCTAGGGTTTAGCCTCTTTGATCTCGTGGTAGATCAACTCTTGTACTACTCATATTATCAAGAACAATCAAGCAGGACGTAGGGTATTACCTCCATCAAGAGGGTCCGAACCTGGGTAAAACATCGTGTCCCCTGCCTCCGCCTAGACGCATAGTTCGGGACTCCCTACCCGAGATCCGCCGGTTTTGACACCGACAATATTACTTAAGAACTCCCACTTATATAGACATCCCTCTAATCATCTAAGTGATCATGTGATCCAAATCAACTAAACCATGTCCGATCATCACGTGAGATGGAGTAGTTTTCAATGGTGAACATCACTATGCTGATCATATCTACTATATGATTCACGCTCGACCTTTTGGTCTCTAGTGTTCCGAGGCCATATCTGCATATGCTAGGCTCGTCAAGTTTAACCCGAGTATTCTGCATGTGCAAAACTGGCTTGCACCCATTGTATGTGAACGCAGAGCTTATCACACCCGATCATCACGTGGTGTCTCAGCACGAAGAACTGTCGCAACGGTGCATACTCAGGGAGAACACTTATACCTTGAAATTTTAGTAAGGGATCATCTTATAAAGCTATCGACGAACTAAGCAAAATAAGATGCATAAAGGATAAACATCACATGCAATCAAAATATGTGACATGATATGGCCATGATCATCTTGCGCTTTTGATCTCCATCTCCAAAGTATTGTCATGATCTCTATCATCACCGGCATGACATCATGATCTCTATCATCTTGATCTCTATCAATGTGTCGTCACATGGTTGTCTCGCCAACTATTTCTCTTGCAACTATTGCTATCGCATAGCGATAAAGTAACACAATTGTTTGGTGCTTGCATCTTATACAACAAAGAGACAACCAAAAGGCTTCTGCCAGTTGCCGATAACTTTAACAAAACATGATCATCTCATACAACAATTTATATCTCATCACGTCTTGACCATAGCACATCACAACATGCCCTGCAAAAACAAGTTAGGCGTCCTCTACTTTGTTGTTTGCAAGTTTTACGTGGCTGCTACGGGCTGAGCAAGAACCGTTCTTACCTACGCATCAAAACCACAACGATAGTTTGTCAAGTTGGTGATGTTTTAACCTTCTCAAGGACTGGGCGTAGCCACACTCGGTTCAACTAAAGTTGGAGAAACTGACACCCGCCAGCCACCTGTGTGCAAAGCACATCGGTAGAACCAGTCTCACGTAAGCGTACGCGTAATGTCGGTCCGGGCCACTTCATCCAACAATACCGCCGAACCAAAGTATGACATGCTGGTAAGCAGTATGACTTGTATCGCCCACAACTCACTTGTGTTCTACTCGTGCATATAACATCTATGCATAAACCTGGCTCGGATGCCACTGTTGGGGAACGTAGTAATTTCAAAAAAATTCCTACGCACACACAAGATCATGGTGATGCCTAGCAACAAGAAGGGAGAGTATGTCTACGTACCCTCATAGACCGAAAGCGAAAGCGTTAATCAACGCGGTTGATGTAGTCATACACCTTCACGATCCGTCCCGATCAAGTACCGAACGTACGGCACCTCCGCGTTCAACACACGTTTAGCTCGATGACGTCCTTGCCTTCTTGATCCAGTAAGAGGGTCAAAGTAGTAGATGAGTTCCGGCAGCATGACGGCATGATGACGGTGTTGGTGAAGAACAATCTCTGCAGGGCTTCGCCTAAGCACTACGAAAACTATGACAGAGGATAAACTAGAGGGGACGGGGTTACTGGCACACGGCTTGGTGTTTCTTGATGTGTCTTGGGTGCTAACCCTACCCCTCTATTTATATGTTGAGCCTTGGGGTCGAAACTTGGAGTAAAAGCCTCCATAAATCCGGTTTCACCCGAAAGGCAAGAGTCTTTGTTGGACTCCAGGGCTAGACGCCAGGGTTCCCGGCGTCTGGACCCAGACGCCAGGGACCCTGATGTCTGGTCCCGGGACTCCGCAAAACTTCCTTTTGCGCTTTCCAAAAACCTTGTGCGCTTTCCCCTTTGGCCCAAATAAAGTGTTCCCGTACCCAAACATTTCGGGAAACATCCGGAGCCCCTTCCGGTGAATTCCGAAACCCTTCCGGAGACCAAACTCTATTATCCCATATATCAAACTTTATCTCTGGACCGTTCCGGAGTTCCTCGTCATGTCCATGATCTTATCCGGAACTCCGAACAACATTCAGTTACCAACATACATAACTCACAAATACTATATCGTCAACGAACGTTAAGCGTGCGGACCCTACGGGTTCGAGAACTATGTAGATATGACCGAGACACTTCTCTGGTCAATAACCAATAGCAGAACCTGGATGCCCATATTGGCTCCTACATATTCTACGAAGATCTTTATCGGTCGAACCGCATAACAATATACGTTGTTCCCTTTGTCATGGGTATGTTACTTTCCCGAGATTCGATCGTCGGTATCTCAATGCCTAGTTTAATCTCATTACCGGCAAGTCTCTTTACTCGTTCCATAATACATCATCCCGCAACTAACTCATTAGTTACAATGCTTGCAAGCCTTATAGTGATGTGTATTACCGAGTGGGCCTAGTGATACCTCTCTGACGGTCGGAGTGACAAATCCTAATCTCAAAATACGCCAACTCAACAAGTACCTTTGGAGACACCTATAGATCACCTTTATAATCACCCAGTTACATTGTGACGTTTGGTAGCACACGAAGTGTTCCTCCGGTAAATGGGAGTTACATAATCTCATAGTCATAGGAACATGCATGTATAAGTCATGAAGAAAGCAATAGCAACATACTAAACGATCAAGTGCTAAGCTAACGGAATGGGTCAAGTCAATCACATCATTCTCCTAATGATGTGATCCTGTTAATCAAATGACAACTCATGTCTATGGTTAGGAAACTTAACCATCTTTGATTAACGAGCTAGTCAAGTAGAGGCATACTAGTGACACTATGTTTGTCTATGTATTCACGCATGTATTATGTTTCTGGTTAATACAATTCTAGATGAATAATAAACATTTATCATGAAATAAGGAAATAAATAATAACTTTATTATTGCCTCTAGGGCATATTTCCTTCACATTCCACATCAAAAATTCTGTTATTATCATTTACCTACTCGAGGACGAGTTGAAATTAAGCTTGGGGATGCTTGATACGTCTCCAATGTATCTATAATTTTTTATTATTCCATGCTATTATATTATCTATTTTGTATGCATTATTATGCTATTTTATATTATTTTTGGTACTAACCTATTAACCTAGAGCCCAGTGCCAATTTATGTTTTTCCTTGTTTTTGAGTTTCATAGAAAAGGAATACCGAACGGAGTCCAAACGGAAAGAAACATTCGCGATGATTTTTCTTGGACCAGAAGCAAACTAGGAGACTTGGAGATGAAGTCGGAGGATCCACGAGGCGACCACAAGGACGGAGGGCGCGCCCAGGGGTAGGGCGCACCCCCACCCTTGTGGGCCCCCCGTGACCCTCCTGACCTAATTCTTTCGCCTATATATTGCCAAATATCCCCAAACCATCAGAGGCATCCACGAAAACACTTTTCCACCGCTGCAACCGTCTATACCTATGAGATCCCATATAGGGACCTAAGCTTGTGGATGCCCAAGGCACCCCAAGGTAACATTCAAGGAAAACCAAGAGCCTAATCTTGGGGATTCCCCGGAAGGCATCCCCTCTTTCGTCTTCGTCTATCGGTAACCTTACTTGAGGCTATATTTTTATTCACCACATGATATGTGTTTTGCTGGGAGCGTCTTGTATGATTTGAGTCTTTGCCTTTTAGTTTCCCACAATCGTCCTTGCAGTACACACCTTTTGAGAGGGACACACATGAATCGTGGTATATTAGAATACTCTATGTGCTTCACTTATATCTTTTGAGCTAGGCAATTTTGCTCTAGTGCTTCACTTATATCTTTTTAGAGCACGATGGTGGTTTTTTATAGAAATTAATGAACTCTCATGCTTCACTTATATTATTTTGAGAGTCTTTAAACAGCATGGTAATTTGTTTTCGTTATAAATTTAGTCCTAATATGATAGACATCCAAGAGGGATATAATAAAAACTTTCATATAAAGTGCATTGAATACTATGAGAAGTTTGATTCCTAATGATTGTTTTGAGATATAATGATGGTGATATTAGAGTCATGCTAGTGAGTAATTGTGGATTTGAGAAATACTTGTGTTGAAGTTTGTGACTGCCGTAGGATGCACGTACGGTAAACTGTTATGTGATGAAGTCGGAGCATGATTTATTTATTGATTGTCTTCCTTTGAGTGGCGGTTGGGGATGAGCGATGGTCTTTTCCTACTAATCTATCCCACTAGGAGCATGAGCGTAGTACTTTGTTTCGATGACTAATAGATTTTTGCAGTAAGTATGTGAGTTCTTTATGAGTAATGTTGAGTCCATGGATTATACCCGGTCTCACCCTTCCACGATTGCTAACCTCTCTAGTGCCACGCAACTTTCGCCGGTACCATAAACCCACCATATACCTTCCTCAAAACAGCCACCATACCTACCTATTATGGCATTTCATAGCCATTCCGAGATATATTGCCATGCAACTTTCCACAGTTCCGTTTATTATGATATGCTCCATCATTGTCATATTGCTTTGCAAGATCAAGTAGTTGACATCGTATTTGTGGCGAAGCCACCTTTCATAATTCTTTCATACATGTCACTCTTGATTCATTGCACATCCCAGTACACCGCCGGAGGCATTCATATAGAGTCATATTTTGGTCTAAGTATCGAGTTGTAATTCTTGAGTTGTAAGTAAATAAAAGTGTGATAATCTTCATTATTAGAGGATTGTCCCAAGTGAGCAATGGATAATGGAGACTATGATTCCCCGACAAGTCACGATGCGATTCCGGACGAAAAAAAGAGGCCAAAAAAATGAGAGAAGTCCCAAATAAAAAAAGAGAGAAAAGAGAGAAGGGACAATGTTACTATCCTTTTACCACACTTGTGCTTCAAAGTAGCACCATGATCTTCATGATAGAGAGTCTCCTATGTTATCACTTTCATATACTAGTGGGAATTTTTCATTACAGAACTTGGCTTGTATATTCCAATGATGGGCTTCCTCAAATTGCCCTAGGTCTTCGTGAGCAAGCGAGTTGGATGCACACCCACTTAGTTTCTTTTTGAGCTTTCATAAACTTATAGTTCTAGTGCATCTGTTGCATGGCAATCCCTACTCACACTACTCCAGGATGCTGCTAACGCGACACTACGATCAGAGACCCTTTGACGAAACTGTGTGCGATTCCATAATCGCAAACAGTGGTGTAAAAACCGTCAAAAAAGGTGCAAAATGTTTGCGATGGAGGATGCATCAAACACGGTTCAGATTTTAGTTGCGTGTGTGATTCAGGGCATACAGTTCAGTTCAATTAACCGTTTTCGATGAGGAGGAACAAAAGAAACGGGCAGCCAGATGAAGGCATGTGAGATGTACAGCATACGGTTCAATCAGATGAACTGTTTGCGATTAGGCAACACAAAAGAAACGGGCAGCCAGATGACGGTGTGTGCGATATACAACATACGGTTCACTCCGATGAACTGTTTGTGATTAGGCAAAACAAAAGGAATGGTCAGCCAGATCAAGGTGTGTGTGATTGAGGGCATACACTTCAGAAGGATTAACTGTTTGTGATTAGGAAACAGAACAGAAATGGGTAAGCCAGATCAAAGTGTCTGCGATTGATGGCATACACTTCACATGGATGAATTGTTTGCGATTAGCCACAACAAACTGAAACAGTTAGATAGATCAACATGTGTGCGCTACACGGGCACACCCATTCTAATTAAAAGAAGCGTGCGTGATGGTAATAACAGCGCGCATGATTGTAGGAACAAGACGTGTGCTGACATTGCCTATTGCGTTGCACCCTATGGTGCAAATGCCACGTATGCGGCCGAGAAGGCATACGTGCCCACCTTACACCTTCCGGAAATAGTGCCGCACTTATAGCCGTCAGTAAATTTTGAGCATGCGTCCCGTCACAATTTTTTTAGAAGAACAGGGAGGTTGCATCCCGTCACATTTCGAATTGCAAACCTGTTCACACCGATCAAAACCTAAACGGTTTCCCACTTGGGAGCCTATTACTACGCGGTTATAAATACTACTACTCCAAGATGACTGCACATTCCTCCTCAACTCCTCATCCACAAAATGTCAAAAACAAACAAGTTATTCATCATCGTTCCCTTGCGTCCGCCATGGCCAGCGTGAGTTCTGGGTCGAGAGATTGCCACCAGGGAGAGGTGAGCCTGGAAGCGGAAGCACGAGAGATGTCCCGCCTCACCGCGAAAGCAGCCAACATGTCCCGCCGCACGGCCGTTGCAGCAGAGAGGTCCCGTTGCGACGCCGAAGCAGCACGGAGGACCCGCCGCACCGTCGATGCAGCAGACTGGTTCGGCCGCACCGCGGAAGCAGAAGAGATGTCCCGCCGCGCCGCGAATGCAGCAGAGATATCCACCCGCGCCGCGGCGGCTTGGGAAAATATCTCACAGGCAGGCGACGACTCTTACAGGCGCATGCGTGCCCTCGTCCTTAGGCAGATGGATCAGATCTCCAGGTGGGCGAGGTTGTAGGATGACCTGAAAGCCTCGTTTGAACAGCCTACCGACGTCATCCGGCAACTAAATGAGAGCAATGCGAAGCTCCAGGCACGCGACCTACTGAGGGCAAAAATCATCAGAAGTGCGGAGCAGCAGGAGCAGACCACTGCCTTGTTGAAGAGGACCGGCGTCACCGTTGAGAAACTTGTGGACGAGAATGCCATGCTGCGCATCGAGCACAGAAGGATGGTGGAGGAATCCGTGGATGCCCTCAAGCCGGATCTTGAGGACAAGAAAGAGCTCGTCGCCGCTCACCACGGAGACAAGTTCCCACGGCCTGCAGCAATGCATCAAGAAAGTAGAGATCAGCGAGCCAGATCGTTGTCTTCCATCTTCTTTTTCCCTTGTGTATTTCGGGCATTTCTGCATGTGGCTATTTTTAATTATGTTTCTAAATATGTAAGACAATTATTATCCAATGTCATCGTCCTTATATTCATCATGCTTGCTATAAGTCGCAGTCGATGCTATATAGGTGCATCGGATCTTACATCAAGATCCATGCAAAACTTCCTTTTTAGATTTTCATTTTTCTCTCTTAAATATCACTCCAGTGAGACATATAGCCACGCCGTAGAACAGGTGCTTGGGCGCCATTAATGGAGACGTTGGGAGGGAGGTGCCCGGCGCGTAGCGGTCAAAGGGCTCTCCTCCCGATGAGCACGCGCAGGGGTCTGATAGCACGGGTACCGTAATCAAATAGCTACCCCGCACGGCACCTCCTAGCCAATAAAAAAATGGACGCATGGCCGCACGTAATTGGTAAGTTGAATGCCCATAGCTTCAATAATACTTGTGTTTCCGATTTGTAACGTGACATCACTTGTTCCAAAATGACTTTATGATTGTTAATGTGTGCGCCTTCGCAAATCGGACAGAAAAATTACCACAACATGTTGGTGCCATGTCATGAGACCATGCCAAGTTTCATGATTTGGAATTACAAGAATTGAAAAATCAAGTTTCACAATCTTTCCGGCCAATACACGACGCCCAGATGTTTGAATTTCACTCACATCTCTTGCATGGGACCTAGAAATTCACCCAAGGACACACATGTGATTTTTCAAAGAACTTTGGTGCACTGGAGCCTGTGCTTGTAGTTCAAATTTAATTTTGCACATTAAATGCCTAGAAACTCAATTAATGTGTAAAAAAGGTCAAACGAACCTGAAATAATTCCAAAAATTAGGACGATACTTCTATTTGGTCTAATCTGGTTGTGTACAAAAATTAAAGCAGGAGAAGGCAGTGTATGCATGCCATTTCACACACGGAGGTGACACGTTCCCTCTCGGAACCACGAGCCTTCTTGAGGGAAGCTCTGGTTTGCAAGAAGCATACACCAAATCTTGTCCCAATTCGGCCAAAAAATTACCGCTGCATGTTGGTGCCATGTCATGACACCATGCCAAGTTTCATAAATTTCAGGCATGTTTTGGAATTACAGGAATTAAAAAACAAAGTTTCTCAATCTTTCCGGCCGAGCCACGACGCCCATATGTTTGAATTTCACTCCCATCTCTTGCATGGGACCTAGAAATTCACCCAAGGACACACATGTGATTTTTTCAAACAACTTTGGTGCAATGGAGCCTGTGCTTGTAGTTCAAATTTGAATTATGCACATTAAATGCCCATAAACTCAATTAATGTATAAAAAGTCCAAACGAACCCGGAATAATTCCAAAATTTAGCATGGTACTTCTATTTGGTCTAATCTGGTTGTGTAAAAAAATTAAGGCGGGAGAAGGCAGTGTACGTATGTCGTTTCGCACACGGGGATGACATGTTTCCTCTCGGAACCATGAGCCTTCTTGATACGTCTCCAATGTATCTTTAGTTTTTGATTGCTCCATGCTATATTATCTACTGTTTTGGACTATATTGGGCTTTATTTTCCACTTTTATACTACTTTTGGGACTAACCTATTAACCGGAGGCCCAGCCCAGAATTATTGTTTTTTGCCTATTTTAGTGTTTCGATGAAACGGAATACCAAACGGAGTCCAAACGGAATGAAACCTTCGAGAATGTGATTTTCTCATCAGATAAGACCCAGGAGACTTGGACCCTCCGTCAAGAAAGCCACGAGGCGGTCACGAGGGTGGAGGGTGCGCCCCCTGCCTCGTGGGCCCCTCGAAGCTCCACCGACGTACTCCTTCCTCCTATATATACCTACATACCCCCAAACGATCAGATACGGAGCCGAAAACATAATTCCACCGCCGAAACCTTCTATACCCACGAGATCTCGTCTTGGGGCCTGTTCCGAAGCTCCGCCGGAAGGGGAATCGGTCACGGAGGGCTTCTACATCAATACCATAGCCCCTCCAATGAAGTGTGAGTAGTTTACCTCAGACCTTCGGGTCCATAGTTAGTAGCTAGATGGCTTCTTCTCTCTTTTTGGATCTCAATACAATGTTCTCCCCCTCTCTCGTGGAGATCTATTCGATGTAATCTTCTTTTTGCGGTGTGTTTGTTGAGAACGATGAATTGTGGGTTTATGATCAAGATTATCTACGAACAATATTTGAATCTTCTCTGAATTCTTTTATGTGTGATTGGTTATCTTTGCAAGTCTCTATGAATTATCAGTTTGGTTTGGCCTACTAGATTGGTTTTTCTTGCAATGGGAGAAGTGCTTAGCTTTGGGTTCAATCTTGCGGTGTCCTTTCCCAGTGACAGTAGGGGCAGCAAGGCACGTATTGTATTGTTGCCACCGAGGATAACAAGATGGGGTATTTTATCATATTGCATGAATTTATTCCTCAACATCATGTCATCTTGCTTAAGGCGTTACTCTGTTTTCATTAACTTAATACTCTAGATGCATGCTGGATAGCGGTCGATGAGTGGAGTAATAGTAGTAGATGCAGGCAGGAGTCGGTCTACTTGTCTCGGATGTGATGCCTATATACATGATCATACCTAGATATTCTCATAACTATGCTCAATTCTGTCAATTGCTCAACAGTAATTTGTTCACCCACCGTAGAAATACTTATGCTCTTGAGAGAAGCCACTAGTGAAACCTATGGCCCCCGGGTCTATTCTCATCATATCAATCTCCAAACACTTTATTATTGCTTTGCTTTCTACTTTACCTTTTATTTTACTTTGCATCTTTATATCAAAAATACCAAAAATATTATCTATGATCTCTATCAGATCTCACCCTCGTAAGTGACCGTGAAGGGATTGACAACCCCTAATCGCGTTGGTTGTGTTGAGCTATTTGTTTTGTGTAGGTACGAGGGACTAGCGTGTGGCCTCCTACTGGATTGATACCTTGGTTATCAAAAACTGAGGGAAATAATTACGCTACTTTGCTGCATCATCCTCTCCTCTTCGGGGAAATCCAACGCAGTGCTCAAGAGGTAGCAAGAAGAATTTCTGGCGCCGTTGCCAGGGAGTCTATGCAAAAGTAAACATACCAAGTACCCATCACAATCCCTATCTCTCGAATTACATTATTTGCCATTTGCCTCTCGTTTTCCTCTCCCCCACTTCACCCTTGCCGTTTTATTTGCCCTCTCTCTCTATCCTCCCTCTCTATTTGCCTCTTTTTGCCCGTTTGCTTTTCGTTTGCTTGTGTGTTAGTTTGCTTGCTTGTCACGATGGCTCAAGATAATACTAAATTGTGTGACTTCACCAATACCAACAACAATGATTTTATTAGCACTCCGATTGCTCCTCTTACCGATGCTGAATCTTGTGAAATTAATGCTACTTTGTTGAATCTTGTCACGAAAGATCCGTTTTCCGGCCTTCCTAGTGAAGATGTCGCTACCCATCTTAATAGCTTCGTTGATTTATGTGACATGCAAAAGAAGAAAGATGTGGATAATGATATTGTTAAATTGAAGATATTTCCTTTTTTTCTGTTAGAGATCGTGCTAAAGCTTGGTTTTCATCTTTGACTAAAAATAGTATTGATTCATGGAACAAGTGCAAAGATGACTTTATCTCTAAGTATTTTCCTCCCTCTGAGATCATCTCTCTTAGAAACGATATTATGAATTTTAAGCAACTTGATCATGAACATGTTGCACAAGCTTGGGAGAGAATGAAATTAATGATACGTAATTGCCCTACTCATGGTTTGAATTTGTGGATGATTATACAAAAATTTTATGCCGGATTGAATTTTGCTTCTAGAAATCTTTTAGATTCGGCCGCGGGAGGCACTTTTATGGAAATCACTTTAGGAGAAGCTACTAAAATCCTAGATAATATTATGGTTAATTATTCTCAATGGCATACTGAAAGATCTACTAATAAAAAGGTGCATGCGATAGAAGAAATTCATGTTTTGAGTGGAAAGATGGATGAACTTATGAAATTATTTGCTAATAAGAGTGTTTCTTCTGATCCTAATAATATGCCCTTGTTTACTTTGATTGAGAATAAAAATGAATCTATGGATGTGAATTTTGTTGGTAGGAACAATTTTGGTAATAACGCGTATAGAGGAAATTTCAACCCTAGGCCTTATCCTAGTAATCCCTCTAATAATTATGGTAATTCCTACAACAATTCTTATGGAAATTATAATAAGATGCCCTCTGATTTTGAATCTAGTATTAAAGAATTTATTACTTCGCAAAAGAATTTTAATGCTATGATTGAAGAAAAATTGCTTAAGATTGATGATTTGGCCAGGAACGTTGATAGAATTGCTCTTGATGTTGATTCTTTGAAACATAGATCTATTCCACCTAATCATGATATCAATGAGTCCCTCAAAGCCATGAGAATTTCCATTGACGAGTGCAAGGAAAGAACCGCTAGGATGCGTGCTACGAAAGATGCCTTTATTAAAGCGTGTTCTTCCAATTCCTATGAAAATCAAGATGAAGATCTAAAAGTTATTGATGTGTCCCCATTAAATCTTTATTTTGCAATATGAATCTTGATGAAACTGAATATGATCCTCCCTTACCTAGACGACGTTCCAAAAATTCGGAGTATTTAGATCTTGATGATGAAATTGATAAAAGTGGGATTGAAAAGGACAAAACCCTAGATGTTGCTAAACCCACTATATTGGATTTTAAGGAATTTAATTATGAAAGTTTCTCTTTAATTGATTGTATTTCCTTGTTGCAATCCGTGCTAAATTCTCCTCATGCTTATAGTCAAAATAAAGCGTTTACTAAACATATCGTTGATGCCTTGATGCAATCTTATGAAGAAAAACATGAATTGGAAGTTTCTATCCCTAGAAAAATTTATGATGAGTGGGAACCAACTATTAAAATTAAAATTAAAGATCATGAATTTTATGCTTTATGTGATTTGGGTGCTAGTGTTTCCACTATTCACAAAACTTTGTGTGATTTGCTAGATTTCCGTGATTTTGATGATTGCTCTCTTAACTTGCACCTTGCAGATTCCACTATTAAGAAACCTATGGGAAGAATTAATGATGTTCTTATTGTTGCAAATAGGAATTATGTGCCTGTAGATTTTATTGTTCTTGACATAGATTGCAATCCTTCATGTCCTATTATTCTTGGTAGACCTTTCCTTAGAACGATTGGTGCAATTATTGATATGAAGGAAGGAAATATTAGATTACAATTTCCGTTAAGGAAAGGCATGGAACACTTTCCTAGAAAGAAAATTAAATTACCTTACGAATCTATTATGAGAGCCACTTATGGATTGCCTACCAAAGATGGCAATACCTAGATCTATCCTTGTTTTTATGCCTAGCTAGGGGCGTTAAACGATAGCGCTTGTTGGGAGGCAACCCAATTTTATTTTTATTCCTTACTTTTTGCTCCTGTTTCGTAATAAATAAATTATTTAGCCTCTGTTTTTGTTGTGTTTTTTGTTTAGTTAGTGTTTGTGCCAAGTAGAACCGTTGGGAAGACTTGGGGAAAGTCTTGTTGAACTTGCTGTAAAAAATAGAAACTTTAGCGCTCACGAGAACTGCTGCCATTTTTATTTGGAGAGTGCTATTTAGTTGATTATTTTCGCAGATGATTAATAGATAAATCCCTCACGTTCAGCAACTTATTTTAGAATTTTGGGGGTTCCAGATCTTGCGCTAGCTATAGATTACTACAGACCGTTCTGTTTTTGACAGGTTCTGTTTTCCGTGTGTTGTTTGCTTATTTTGATGAATCTATGGCTAGTAAAATAATTTATAAACCATATAGAAGTTGGAATACAGTAGTTATAACACCTATATAAATAAAGAATGAGTTCATTACAGTACCTTGAAGTGAGACTTTATTTTCTTTCTCTAACGGAGCTCACGAGATTTTCTACTTTAAGTTTTGTGTTGTGAAGTTTTCAAGTTTTGGGTAAAGATTTGATGGATTATGGAACAAGGAGTAGCAAGAGCCTAAGCTTGGGGATGCCCATGTCACCCCCAATATAATATAAGGACACCTAAAAGCCAAAGCTTGGGGATGCCCCGGAAGGCATCCCCTCTTTCGTCTACTTCCATCGGTAATTTTACTTGGAGCTATAGTTTTATTCACCACATGATATGTGTTTTGCTTGGAGCGTCTTGTATCATTTGAGTCTTTGCTTTTTAGTTTACCACAATCATCCATGCTGTACACACCTTTTGAGAGAGCCATACATGAATTGGAATTTGATAGAATACTCTATGTGCTTCACTTATATCTTTTGAGCTTTATAGTTTTGCTCTAGTGCCTCACTTATATCTTTTAGAGCACTGTGGTGGATCTGTTTTAAATAAACTATTGATCTCTCATGCTTCACTTAGATTATTTTGAGAGTCTTAAATAGCATGGTAATTTTCTTAATAATAATAATATGCTTGGTAATCAAGATTTGTAAAACTTTCTTTTGAGTGCGTTGAATACTAAGAAAAGTTTGATGCTTGATAATTGTTTTGAGATATGGAGGTGATAATATCAAAGTCGTGCTAGTAGAGTAATTGTGAATTTGAGAAGTGCTTGTGTTGAAGTTGGCAAGTCCTTTAGCATGCACATATGGTAAACTTTATGTAACAAATTTGAAACATGAGGTGTTATTTGATTGTCCTCCTTATGAGTGGCGGTCGGGGACGAGCGATGGTCTTTTCCTACCAATCTATCCCCCGAGGAGCATGCGCGTAGTACCGAGGTTTTTGATGACTTGAAGATTTTTGCAATAAGTATGTGAGTTCTTTATGACTAATGTTGAGTCCATGGATTATACGCACTCTCACCCTTCCATCCTTGCTAGCCTCTTAGGTACCATGCATTGCCCTTTCTCACATTGAGAGTTGGCGCAAACTTCGTCGGTGCATCCAAACCCCGTGATATGATACGCTCTTTCACACATAAACCTACTTATATATTCCTCAAAATAGCCACCATACCTACCTATTATGGCATTTCCATAGCCATTCCGAGATATATTGCCATGCAACATTCCACCATACCATTCATCATGACACATTCATCATTGTCATATTGCTTAGCATGATCATGTAGTTGACATAGTATTTGTGGCAAAGCCACCATTCATAATTCTTTCATACATGTCACTCTTGATTCATTGCATATCCCGGTACACCGCCGGAGGCATTCATATAGAGTCATACTTTGTTCTAGTATCGAGTTGTAATCATTGAGTTGTAAATAAATAGAAGTGTGATGATCATTGTTGACACCTGATTTTGGCAAGATACAGATTGCAATGAAGATGGTCTTGAGTGAATGAGTTTTCAGCATAAAAATATTCATGTCACCGAGTGGAACCACTTTGATGTTTCAGTTATATTCGTTCGACTTTATCTTACGGACCGAAACTATACTCCGAGTGGCATATTTCAATGTTCCGAGTGGTTTTTTGCCAATCACGTCTTCAAGATGACCTCGGATGAAGGAGCACTCTTAAGGAATTGTCTTCTTCTCATCGAGGCAATCGATTTTGATATATAAATCATCTCAATCCGAGTTCATATGCAAAAGTTAGAGGCAATATACTGCAGACTGAACCTCAACGGAAATATGGCGCGAGGTGCCAGACACTTGTCTGATAGGTTGCGCGAGTAATTCGGCCATCAATAAGGCCTTGAATCGAAAAACCTTCAACATGGAAAAGTTTCGTCTCGTTGAGCCGATCGATTTTCATATATAATTCGTCTCAATCCGAGATCATATGAGGCCTGGAGAGACAAATCAAGATCGGGCTATGTTTTCAGTCGGAAATCCGAGTGAAAAGTTTATCATCTGAGTGAAAATTTACGGTCGAGTGAAAGTTTACGGTCGAGTGAAATTTTACGGTCGAGTAAAAGTTTGCTGACCGGATGAACTTATTATTATCCAAGTGGAAATATAGTCATCTGAGTGAAAATATGATCATCCGAGTGAAATTGTCGTCCAGGTGAAAATATTCCGAGTGAAAAGATTACCACCGGGACGAAAACTTGCCGATTGAATAAGATAGTGCCTTCCGACTGGAAATATAGTCATCCGAGTGGAAATATAGTCATCCGAGTGAAAGATTGTCTTCCGAGTGAAAAAGTCCAATCGGACGATCCAAGTGAAAGTATCTAATATCAGAGTGGATGAGCTCAAGTCCGAGTGAAATTGAACATGTGCTCGAAAGTTTATCAAAATGACCTTGGATGAAGAAGTGTTCAATACAGAAGTTGTGCGTATCGTTAAGACGGTAAACTTTGATTTTGGAGTCATCATCATCAGAGATAATATATAGCCTACAAATTCACTACGAGACTCGGATAATCCAGTAAGACCGAGTCCGACTGGAAGATAAAGATGACCTCGAAAAGTATTCAAGATGGCCTTATTTGAAAAAGTGATCAACATGAGAGTTGTGCGTATCGTCGAGGCGCACAAGTTTGATATTTGGGCCATCTCGATCGGAGATCATATGCAAGCCCGGCGGCCTGCGCAAGAAGGAAGACAGAGTTTGGGCCAGATTCAGACTGAATCCGAGTTGGAATAGAATTAGGACTCTAGGACGTGAATTGATGTATTTTTTCTTGTAAGGAAAGTCTAGATGAATCCTTTACTTGTACGGGAAGTCCAGCCGCCTCTTATATATGTTGGGGGTGACGGCCGATTGAACAACACACAATCGAACAAATCAATATACTACTTTTTCATCTACATTTTATCTCTCCACCGTTTTTCTATCTCGTTCTTCGCTGTTCTTCGTGTTTGAGAGCTGCGAATCCCGAGGCTCTAGGGGCGAGCAAATCGACCTAGGGCAGCCCATAGCCGCTGCACTCCCTGACGGCGTCCCTCCCGGGGGTGTGGGGTTTTCGGGTCTGCAAAAGCGCCCGTCGACTGTCTTGCGTATCGCGCTGTCGGTCGGGTCTCCTTCGACATGAGCTGCGGTGCATCACCCCCGGAGTCGAGGGTACACGTGACCTGTTCGTGTGTCAACACACTTTTTGGCGACTCCGCTGGGGAACGAAGATCAATCGTCATCATCCACCATGTCCGATCTTCCCAAGCCATCTGAGGTAAACACCGATAACATCATTAAGCCCAGTCTTGATGAGATATCGGCCGATCATCGCCAAGTCTATGAGGAGTACAAGAAGGCGCGCGAGGAGAAGGACCTGCAGGAGTTCCTTGCAAAATTTAAGAAAGATCGCCAAGGCAACATCACTCCGATTGAAGAAATCAAGTTCCCTCCTCTTCAAACTGAACAGGTTAAGCCTTCTGTAAGTACTGCCTTTTCTCCTGAGCAGTGGGCTGAGATTGAAAGTCGTATTGCTGATGGTAACAATCTAGTCTATCAAACTTTTATAGAAAATACTAATGCTCAGAAGAATATATCTCAATCGTCTAGTGGTAATAATGGTGTAGTTGCTAGTGTGCAAAACCCTAATCTGGCTTTACCTATTGCATCGGTGCCTCCCGTGCCGATGACTTATTATCCTACCCAAACAAATTAGATTGTGGCTACACCCATTAATCCTATTATGAGCATGACAGGTTCGGTGGCAACGCCGAACCAAACTCTACCTACAGCTACAACCACTCGACCACTACCAAATTATGGGTCGACATACATGCCACAATTCCTACCTACAGCTAGTAACCATACTCTTCCTATGTCACTGCAACAAGCTTCATCGTCCACTACGGATGATGGTCTAGCTAATCTTAGAGAGGAGATGGCTAAGATGCTTAGAGAGAATTTTGGAGTTGAGTTACCTCGGAATCGGATTTACCAAAAGCCGTACCCCGAGTACTTTGATGCCATCCAGTGCCCTACGGGATATAAGATTCCAGATTTTGTTAATTTCCATGGAGAGGGCACAAAAACCACATGGGAGCATGTTAGTCAATACTTAGCACAACTAGGTGAAGCAGGCTCACTAAATGAGTTGAAAGTGCGTTTGTTTCCTTTATCTTTAACTAGTACTGCATTTTCATGGTTTTCTTCTTTA
Source organism: Triticum dicoccoides (assembly GCF_002162155.2). Classification (NCBI taxonomy): domain Eukaryota; kingdom Viridiplantae; phylum Streptophyta; class Magnoliopsida; order Poales; family Poaceae; genus Triticum; species Triticum dicoccoides. The sequence continues at coordinate 278,715,291 of NC_041380.1, read as the reverse complement.
CCACATGGTTCCATTTGGGTTTGGTCACAGCTAGAGCAGAAATTTCATGATCACTTTTATAGCGGGACAATGAACTCAAGTTATCACATCTAACATCGGTTAAACAGAAGCATGATGAATCGGTCTCCGATTACGTCAAGAGATTCAGAGAAACAAAAAATCGGTGTTTTAGTTTGGTGATAACCGAGAGAGACTTGGCAGACCTAGTGCTGAGTGGTTTGAGAACTCCCATTAGAGAAAAGCTAGAAGGTTATGAGTTCTTAAATATCAACCAAGTCGTACAAAGGGCTTTGACTCAGGAAAGCCGAAGCAAAGATCTCAAAGAAGTGCATAGATACAAAGCCGATCGTCCAAAGATGAATATGGTGGAATATGATAGTGATCACTCGGACGATGAGGGTGATGTTTTTGCTACTGAATATGTTTGGCCATCTAAGGCCAAACCCTTTACTTGCAATGATCTAAAACCGATTCATAAGAATCGTGATGAAGAGATGAAGTTTACTTTTAACATTGCTAAGTGTGATAGAATATTTGATGCTTTGCTGCAGGCTAAGATTATTAGAATATCTCATACTTTATTGCCGTTTCAAGAGCTAAAACGGCATGCTTATTGCAAGTATCATAATTCTTTTTCTCATGGTACTAACGATTGCAATGTTTTTCGACGATAGATACAATCGGCCATTAATGACGGACGGTTGAACTTTTCTGAGATGCAAGTTGATAAACAGCCTTTTCCAATGAATACCATGGATTTGGAGGGGAAGAAGCTACTCATTCGGCCGGAGGTAGCCAAATCTGCTAATAAAGCTAATGTCATTGTTGGTGAGCCCAGGAAAGACAAGGAGGACAACAAGGTCTTGGGGAGACAGGTTGTGCTTGGTAAGCAACCCGATGGCAAGGAAGTGATCAAAATCACCATCAAGAATCCTACACTCAGGGGGCAACTACAAGTGCAAGAAAATGCTCGTGTGATATTTGTCAAGCCCAAGAGTCCAGAAATTGGCAAGTGGAAAAGGAATGAAGTTAAAGTACAGCGCAAGCGGATCAAGCCAACTTTTGATATGTTGCTGTCCAAGTACACCAACCAGTCGGCCGGTTCTAGCTTTAATCGGCCGACTCATCTGAAGCGACCAAGGTCACCATCAGCTGATATGTTCGGTCAGTATATGAAACCGAGTGGACCAAGGGTGCCGCTTCCAGAAGAGCATACGCAATCTGTTTGGGATCGACTTGACTATTCATATAGAGGCCGACTGAACATCGGTAACTATCGGTCGGCTGGTCAAAACATGCGACCAGATGGAAATTATCCGAGTGTAAGAATGCACCCAGGTGGAAGCTATCCGAGTGAAAAAATGTGGCTGAGTAGATTCCATCCGACTGAATTCCATCCGAGTGATATCCATCCGAGTGGATTCCATCAGAGTAAAAAGGTGTGCCCAAGTGGAAATTTCATGCATCTGGAATGTCGAAAAGAATGGCGTGTTAAATCACCAAGTGTTGCAGCAGTTGAGTCGGTAAAAGGCAAGGAGAAAATGGATGTCGACTCACTTATCTTGGGCACCGAAACATTCGCCATACAGCAGCCGATTGTGCATAGCAATCCGACTGAGCCGATACTTGCTATCACGCCAAAGCACTCGGCTAATGACCATGAGGCAAGCACCAGCCAGGTAAAGACGAGAGATCCTAAATACACTCAGCCAAAGTGGTGTCCTCCAGGGCTAACAAAGACACAAAAGAGGAAACTACAGAGGTTAAGGAGTCGAGAGATGGCAGAATAGGAGGCTGAGAAATAAAGGGATAAGTTGTTCAATGACACTCGACCCATGGTTCCACCAAAACAAGTGTGGAGGCCTAAACAAATACAAGATACAACAGCTTCTACATCTATCACAGCAATACCTACATCACCAAAGGAGGACGATGCAACAGATATGACATCGTCTGCGACACTTCTTACTTATCCTTCACTCGGACAAATTTCAGAATCGGTGGATGCACTCGAGGAGGAGGCTGATATGTTGGACTATGAGTCTACGCCGGTTCATGAAGGTATGGATATCAATATGGTGTACTACTTACCTGCTGAGTTTCGTGCTGTAGATGAAGAAGGGGAGGTGGCTCAGCTGGATTTTGGCCCTAAAAATGCAATATTCGAGAAGCAAAAAGAACCAGTAACGCATCTTAAACCATTATATCTCAGAGGCCATATCAATGGGTCGCCGCTCACTCGGATGCTTGTTGATGGTGGTGCTACGGTAAATCTTATGCCCTATTCGGTCTTCAAGAGATTGGGTTTGCCTGATGAAGAATTGATCAAGACCAATATGGTGCTCAATGGATTTGAAGGGAAAGAGAAAACTGAAGCCAAAGGTGTGATGTATGTGGAGCTTACAGTCGGAAGCAAAACTTTGGCTACTGCATTCTTTGTCGCTGAGGTGCAAGGTAACTACAACGTCATACTAGGCCGTGATTGGGTTCATGCAAACCAGTGCGTGCCATCCACTATGCACCAGTTTTTGATTCAGTGGGTTGATGATGAAGTGGAAGTTATTCACGCAGATAACTCGGCCTATGTTGCTTTGGCCGATGCATCGGTGGATTGGCAACATCCCAATGCTACTTGCTTGACGGGACGTGACTTGTCCGAATTTGATTTTCTCAGCGCAACCAAGAATGGTTTTGTGCCTGTCTCTTTAAAGCCGAGTGAATGCAATCGGCTCCAAGGTATGATATGTTTAAATGGATCCTAATTCCGAGTGGTTACAAAAACGTCTTGTAAAGTATCGGTCCAATGAGAACGATATGTATGAGTCTATAGAGGAGTTGGATGACATGGATAAACTTGGACAAGGTTTTACATCAGCCGATCCATTAGAAGAGGTAGATATTGGAGATGGTTCGGTCACTCGACCGACATTTATAAACAAAAATTTGAAAGCCGATTGTAAGGCTAAGTTAATCGAGCTAATGAAAGAATATGTTTATTGCTTTGCATGGGAATATCATGAGATGCCAGGGTTAAGCCGAGAGCTAGTGGAACATCGATTGCCTATAAAGGCCAGTTTTAGACCTTATAAACAGTCGGCCAGAAAATTTAATCTGAAAACATATGACCGGATCAAGGAAGAGATCGGTCGACTGCTTGAAGCTAATTTCATTCGACCTTGCAGGTATGCCGAGTGGATTTCTAACATTGTCCCGGTATAGAAGAAAGGATCTGGCAAGTTGAGGGTGTGCATTGATTTCAGAGATTTGAATAGGGCTACACCCAAAGATGAGTATCCTATGCCAATAGCCGATATGCTTATTAATGATGCTTCTGGACATAAGGTTATTAGCTGCCGGATACAATCAAATTTTTATGGCCGAAGAGGACATGTACAAAACGGCTTTCCGATGTCCTGGTTTCCTTGGTTTATTCGAGTGGACAGTGATGACATTCGGATTAAAAAATGCTGGTGCCACGTATCAAAGGGCTATGAATTTGATTTTTCATGATTTACTCGGTGTCATACTTGAAGTTTATATTGATGATATTGTTGTCAAATAGGATGCTTTTGAATCTCACTTGGCCGATTTGCGTTTAACTTTTGAAAGAATGAAAAAGTATGGATTGAAAATGAATCCTTTGAAGTGTGCTTTCGGCGTGTCAGCTGGCAAGTTTTTGGGTTTCATTATTCATGAAGATGGTATAGAGATTGATCCCAAAAAGATAGAGGCTATACAGAAGGTGGAGGCTCCAACATGCAAGAGAGATATGCAAAAGTTCCTTGGCAAGGTCAATTATTTGAGAAGGTTTATAGCTAATCTATCAGGGAAAGTTGATGCATTTACTCCTATCCTTTGGTTAAAGAATGATGCTGATTTCACTTGGGGGGCAAAACAGCAAGAAGCATTTGATATGATCAAGAATTATTTGTGCACTCCTCCGGTGATGAGAGCACCCAAGCATAGGGAACCCTTCAGACTTTACATTGCAGCAGAGGAAGGAGTTATTGGTGATGTTCTAACTCAAGAGACCGAAGGAAAAGAGCATGCCATCACTTATTTGAGCCGCCGCTTATTGGACGCAGAGACAAGGTATATATTTATTGAGAAATTATGTCTATGCTTATATTATGCTTGCACAAAACTGAGACATTATTTAGTGCCGAGTGTTTGTGTAGTAGCTTGTCAAACCGATGTCATTAAATACATGTTGCATGGGCCAATTCTTAGTGGTAGAATTGGCAAGTGGGCTTATGCTTTGATTGAATATGATTTGGCTTATGAATCTCTAAAATCCATGAAAGGCCAAATTGTTGCTAATTTCATTGTTGAACATCGGATTAATAACGAGCATGATGTTGATATGAACCTTGTTTCATTAGTACCATGATGGTTCAGTTTGTAGCAATGGCCAAGGTGTTGGTATTGTTTATATATCTCCTCATGGTGCTGTTTTTGAAGCCTCATGCCGCTTAGAATATTTTTGCACAAACAATCAAGCCGAATATGAAGCATTGTTATTCGTCCTAGAGATGTTACTTGCTATAGGTGCTACACATATTGAGGCTTATGGTGATTCGTTACTAGTGGTGCAGCAAATATCCAAAGTCTTTCAGTGTTTGGATGAATCACTTAATGTTTATCTTGATAGATGTCTAGATATAATTTCTACTTTGGATTGCTTTAGCATTGCTCATATATCTAGACATGACAATTGGAAAGCAAATGAATTGGCACAATAAGCATCCGGATATCATGTTGATCATGGCATGTTTCATATCTCTCAAAGACCGATGTCTTGTCTTGCCAATATGGGAGAGGCCGAACCTGAACCCACTGATTCGGCCATTAACAAAAAGTCTAGTGCAGGTGACAATCCCGACTGGAGGAAGCCCATTGTTGATTACTTGTGCAATCCGAGTGAAAGGGTGGACAGGGATGTTCGGCGTATGGCTTTCAAGTATACAATGAGAGATGATGGTCTTTATCGCCGAACCGTCGATGATGTTCTTCTAAAGTGTTTGGACGAGGACCAGGCAAGAGTTGCTATGGGAGAAGTACATGAAGGTATTTGTGTCACTCACAAGTCGGCTCCCAAGATGAAATGGTTATTGCGACGTGCTGGGTTTTATTGGCCGACTATGATTAATGATTGCTTCAGATATTATAAGGGGTGTGAAGCTTGTCAAAAGTTTGGTGATATTCAATTGGCTCCTGCTGCTATGTTACATCCTATTATCAAACCGTGGCCTTTCAGAGGTTGGGGTTTAGATTTTATTGGACAAATCCATCCATCTTCCTCAAAAGGGCATCGGTTCGTATTGGTGGCAACTAATTATTTCACTAAATGGTCCGAAGCAGTACCTCTCAAGAACATGATGCATACGGAGGTAATTCAATTCATAACCGAGCACATTATTCATAGATTCGGTATTCCTCAAACGTTAACTACAGATCAAGGTTCATCTTTCATGTCACACCAAGTTAGAGAGTTTGCCGAATCTTATAACATAAATTTGCTCAATTCCTCTCCATATTATGCCCAAGCTAATGGACAAGCTGAGTCTAGCAATAAAATTTTAATCAAGCTCATCAAGAAGAAGATTGAGGATAATCCAAGGAGATGGCATGACTTGTTGTCTGAGGCATTATGGGCACATAGAATCTCAAGGCATGGTGCTACGAAAGTGACTCCATATGAGCTAGTATATGGTCAGGAGGCTGTTTTACCGGTGGAAGTAAATTTGAATGCTTTGAGAATAGCCAAACAAAATGATTTATCAGCAATAGACTTCTATAACTTGATGATGGACAACATTGATGGGGTTGCTGATAAACGTTTGGCTTCTTTGAATGCCATAGAGAGAGATAAGTTGAGGGTGGCAAGGGCTTACAATAAGAAAGTCAAGTTGAAGAATTTTCAAGTTGGTGATCTCGTTTGGAAAGTGATTCTGCCGATTGGTTCAAGAGATAGAAAATTCGGGAAGTGGTCTCCAAGTTGGGAAGGTCCTTTTAGAATTGCAAGAGTTGTTCCCAGAAATTCATATTTGGTGGAATCAATACAAGGGGCATTGTTACCTCGAGCTCTCAATGGCAAATATTTGAAGAAGTACCACCGAGTGTGTGGCAGGAAGCCTAAGTGGGCAATGGCCGATATACGATTACCGCCCTTAGCACAAACATGGCCGATACATAATTATCGCCCTGAGAAAAATAAATGGCCGATGAAGTGTTGATATCGTCCTTAGAACAAACACTATGCATATTATTTTTCGGCGTGCAAGCTTTGCCGAAAAACAGGGGGGCATGTGTTAACACCTGATTTTGGCAAGATATAGATTGCAATGAAGATGGTCTCGAGTGAATGAGTTTTCAGCATAAAAATATTCACTTCACCGCGTGGAACCACTTTGATGTTTCGGTTATATTCGTTCGACTTTATCTTACGGACCGAAACTATACTACGAGTGGCATATTTCAATGTTCCGAGTGGTTTTTTGCCAATCACGTCTTCAAGATGACCTCGGATGAAGGAGCACTCTTAAGGAATTGTCTTCTTCTCGTCGAGGCAAACGATTTTGATATATAAATCATCTCAATCCGAGTTCATATGCAAAAGTTAGAGGCAATATACTGCAGACTGAACCTCAACGGAAATATGGCGCGAGGTGCCACACACTTGTCTGATAGGTTGCGCGAGTAATTCGGACATCAATAAGGCCTTGAATCGAAAAACCTTCAACATGGAAAAGTTTCGTCTCGTCGAGCCGATCGATTTTCATATATAATTCGTCTCAATCAGAGATCATATGAGGCCTGGAGAGACAAATCAAGATCGGGCTATGTTTTTAGTCGGAAATCCGAGTGAAAAGTTTACCATCTGAGTGAAAGTTTACGGTCGAGTGAAAGTTTACGGTCGAGTAAAAGTTTGCTGACCGGATGAACTTATTATTATCCAAGTGGAAATATAGTTATCCGAGTGAAAATATGATCATCCGAGTGAAATTGTCGTCCAGGTGAAAATATTCCGAGTGAAAAGATTACCATCGGGATGAAAACTTGCCGATTGAATAAGATAGTGCCTTCCGAGTGGAAATATAGTCATCCGAGTGAATAAGATAGTGCCTTCCGAGTGGAAATATAGTCATCCGAGTGGAAATATAGTCATCCGAGTGAAAGATTGTCTTCCGAGTGAAAAAGTCCAATCGGACGATCCGAGTGAAAGTATCTAATATCCGAGTGGATGAGCTCAAGTCCAAGTGAAATTGAACATGTGCTCGAAAGTTTATCAAAATGACCTTGGATGAAGAAGTGTTTAATACAGAAGTTGTGCGTATCATCAAGACGGTAAACTTTGATTTTGGAGTCATCATCATCAGAGATAATATATAGCCTACAAATTCACTACAAGACTCGGATAATCCAGCCTACTGTAAGTCCGAGTCCGACTGGAAGATAAAGATGACCTCGAAAAGTATTCAAGATGGCCTTATTTGAAAAAGTGATCAACATGAGAGTTGTTCGTATCGTCGAGGCGCACAAGTTTGATATTTGGGCCATCTCGATCGGAGATCATATGCAAGCCCGGCGGCCCGCGCAAGAAGGAAGACAGAGTTTGGGCCAGATTCAGACTGAATCCGAGTTGGAATAGAATTAGGACTGTAGGACGTGAATTGATGTAATTTTTCTTGTAAGGAAAGCCTAGATGAATCCTTTACTTGTACGGGAAGTCCAGCCGCCTCTTATATATGTTGGGGGTGATGGCCGATTGAACAACACACAATCGAACAAATCAATATACTACTTTTTCATCTACGTTTTATCTCTCCACCATTTTTCTATCTCGTTCTTCGCTGTTCTTCGTGTTTGAGAGCTGCAAATCCCGAGGCTCTAGGGGCGAGCGAATCGACCTAGGGCAGCCCATAGCCGCTGCACTCCCTGACGGGGTCCCTCCCGGGGGTGTGGGGTTTTCGGGTCTGCAAAAGCGCCCGTCGACTGTCTTGCGTATCACGCTGTCGGTCGGGTCTCCTTCGACGTGAGCTGCGGTGCATCATCCCCGGCGTAGAGGGTACACGTGACGTGTTCGTGTGTCAACAATCATCATTCAATAGAGCATTGTCCCAAAAAAATAGAAAGGCCAAAGAAAAAAAAAGAAGGCCCAAAAAAGAAAAAAGAAAATAAAAAGAAAATAAAAAGGGACAATGCTACTATATTTTTTTCCACACTTGTGTTTCAAAGTAGCACCATAATCTTCATGATAGAGAGTCTCTTGTTTGTCACTTTCATATACTAGTGGGAATTTTTCATTATAGAACTTGACTTGTATATTCCAACGATGGGCTTCCTCAAATGCCCTTGGTCTTCGTGACCAGGCAAGTTGGATGCACACCCACTTAGTTTCTTTTGTTGAGCTTTCATACATTTATAGCTCTAGTGCATCCGTTGCATGGCAATCCCTACTCCTTGCATTAACATTAATCGATGGGCATCTCCATAGCCCATTGATTAGCCTCGTTGATGTGAGATCTTCTCCTTTTTTGTCTTCTCCACATAACCCCCATCATCATATTCTATTCCACCCATAGTGCTATATCCATGGCTCACGCTCATGTATTGCCTGAAGGTTTATGAGTTTGAGATTACTAAAGTATGAAACAATTGCTTGGCTTGTCATCGGGGTTGTGCATGATGAGAGCATTCTTGTGTGACGAAAATGGAGCATGAAAAACTATATGATTTTTTAGGGATAAACTTTCTTTGGCCATGTTACTTTGAGAGCATTCTTCATAATTGCTTTGTTAGTATGCTTGAAGTATTATTATTTTTATGTCAATATGATCTTTTGTCTTGAATCTTTCGGATCTGAACATTCATACCACAATTGAGAAGATTTACATTGAAATTATGCCAAGTAGCACTCCGCATCAAAAATTCTTTTTTTATCATTTACCTACTCGAGGACGAGCAGGAATTAAGTTTGGGGATGCCTGATACGTCTCCAACGTATCTATAATTTTTGATTGCTCCATGCTATATTATCTACTGTTTTGGACTATATTGGGCTTTATTTTCCATTTTTATATTACTTTTGGGACTAACCTATTAATCGGAGGCCCAACCCAGAATTGCTGTTTTTTGCCTATTTCAGTGTTTCGAAGAAACAGAATATCAAACGGAGTCCAAACGGAATGAAACCTTCGGGAACGTGATTTTATCATCAGATAAGACCCAGGAGACTTGGACCCTCCGTCAAGAAAGCCACGAGGCGGTCACGAGGATGGAGGGCGTGCCCCCCTGCCTCGTGGGCCCCTCGAAGCTCCACCGACGTACTCCTTCCTCCTATATATACCTACGTACCCCCAAACGATCAGATACGGAGCCGAAAACCTAATTCCACCGCTGCAACCTTCTGTACCCATGAGATCCCATCTTGGGGCCTGTTCTAGAGCTCCACCGAAAGGGGAATCGATCATGGAGGGCTTCTACATCAACACCATAGCCCCTCCTATGAAGTGTGAGTAGTTTACCTCAGACCTTCGGGTCCATAGTTAGTAGCTAGATGGCTTCTTCTCTCTTTTTGGATCTCAATACAATGTTCTCCCCCTCTCTCGCGGAGATCTATTCGATGTAATCTTCTTTTTGCGGTGTGTTTGTTGAGACCGATGAATTGTGGGTTTATGATCAAGATTATCTACGAACAATATTTGAACCTTCTCTGAATTCTTTTGTGTGTGATTGGTTATCTTTGCAAGTCTCTTCGAAATCAGTTTGGTTTGGCCTACTAGATTGGTTTTTCTTGCAATGGGAGAAGTGCTTAGCTTTGGGTTCAATCTTGCGGTGTCCTTTTCCAGTGATAGTAGGGGCAGCAAGGCATGTATTGTATTGTTGCCATCGAGGATAACAAGATGGGGTATTTATCATATTTCATAAATTTATTCCTCTACATCATGTCATCTTGCTTAAGGCGTTACTCTGTTTTCATTAACTTAATACTCTAGATGCATGCTGGATAGCGGTCGATGAGTGGAGTAATAGTAGTAGATGCAGGCAGGAGTCGATCTACTTGTCTCGGACGTGATGCCTATATACATGATCATACCTAGATATTCTCATAACTCTGCTCAATTCTGTCAATTGCTCAACAGTAATTTGTTCACCCACCATAGAAATACTTATGCTCTTGAGAGAAGCCACTAGTGAAACCTATGGCCCCCGGGTCTATTCTCATCATATCAATCTCCAATCACTTTATTATTGCTTTGCTTTCTACTTTACCTTTTATTTTACTTTGCATCTTTATATCAAAAATACCAAAAATATTATCTATCATCTATATCAGATCTCACCCTCGTAAGTGACCGTGAAGGGATTGACAACCCCTAATCGTGTTGGTTGCATTGAGCTATTTGTTTTGTGTAGGTACGAGGGACTCGCGCGTAGCCTCCTATTGGATTGATACCTTGGTTCTCAAAAACTGAGGGAAATACTTATTCTACTTTGCTGCATCATCCTCTCCTCTTCGGGGAAATCCAACGCAGTGCTCAAGAGGTAGCACTTCTTAAGAGAAGCTTCGGTTTGCAGGAAGCTTACACCAAAGCTTGTCCCAATTCGGCTAAAGAAATTACCGCAGCATGTTGGTGCCATGTCATGACACCATGCCAAGTTTCATGATTTTCAGGCGTGTTTTGCATTTATAGGAATTAAAAAACAAAGTTTCTCAATCTTTCTGGCCGAGCCACGACGCCCAGGTGTTTGAATTTCACTCCCATCTCTTGCATGGGACCTAGAAATTCACCCAAGGACACACATGTGATTTTTCAAGCAACTTTGGTGCACTGGAGCACGTGCTTGTATTTCAAATTCGAATTATGCACATTAAATGCGCAGAAACTCAATAAATGTATAAAAAGGCCAAACTAAACTGGAATAGTTCCAAAATTTAGCACGGTACTTCTATTTGGGTCTAATCAGCCTGTGTAAAAAAATAAAGGCGGGAGAAGGCGGTGTATGTATGTCTTTTCGGACACAGAGCTGACACGTTCCCTTTCAGAACCACGAGCCTTCTTGAGAAAACCTCCGGTTTGCAAGAAGCTTACACCAAAGCTTGTACCAATTCGCCCAAATAAATTACCGCTGCATATTGGTGCCATGTCATGACACCATGCCAAGTTTCATGATTTTAGATGTCTTTTGGAATTACAGGAATTAAAAAACCAAGTTTCTCAATCTTTTCGGCCGAGCCACGACGCCCAGATGTTTGAATTTCACTCCCATCTCTTACATGTGACCTAGAAATTCACCCAAGGACACACATGTGATTTTTCAAACACCTTTGGTGCACTGGAGCATGTGCTTGTATTTCAAATTTAAATTATGCACATTAAATGCCCAGAAACTCAATTAATGTATAAAAAGGCCAAACGAACCCGGAATAATTCCAAAATTTAGCACGGTACTTCTATTTGGTCTAATCTGGCTGTGTAAAAAAATTAAGGCGGGAGAAGGCAGTGTATGTATGTCGTTTCGCACACGGAGGTGGCATGTTCTCTCTCGGAACCACGAGCCTTCTTGAGGGAAGCTCCGGTTTGCAAGAAGCTTACACCAAAGCTTGTCCCAATTCGGCTAAAGAAATTACCGCAGCATGTTGGTGCGATGTCATGACACCATGCCAAGTTTCATGATTTTTAGACGTGTTGTGGATTTACAGAAATTAAAAAACCAAGTTTCTCAATCTTTCCGACCGAGCCACGACGCCCAGATGTTTGAATTTCACTCCCATCTCTTGCATGGGACCTGGAAATTCACCCAAGGACACACATGTGATTTTTCAAACAACTTTGGTGCACTGGAGCATGTGCTTGTAGTTCAAATTTGAATCATGCACATTAAATGCCCAGAAACTCAATTAGTGTATAAAAAGGCCAAACGAACACGGAATAATTCCAAATTTTAGCATGATACTTCTATTTGGTCTAATCTGCCAGTGTACAAAAATTAAGGCGGGAGAAGGCAGTGTATGTATGTCATTTTACACACGGAGGTGACACGTTCCCTTCCGGAACCACGAGCCTTCTTGACGGAAGCTACGGTTTGCAAGAAGCTTACACCAAAGCTTATCCCAATTCGGCCAAAAAAATTCTGCAGCATGTTGGTGCCATGTCATGACACCATGCCAAGTTTCATGATTTTTAGCCGTGTTTTGGATTTACTGGAATTAAAAAACCAAGTTTCTCAATCATTCCGGTCGAGCCACGACGCCCAGATGTTTGAATTTTATTCTCATTTCTTGCATGGGACCTATAAATTCACCCAAAAACACACATGTGATTTTTCAACAAGCTTTGGTACATTGCAGCATATGCTTGTAGTTCAAATTTGAATTACGCACGTTAAATGCCCAGAAACTCAATTAATGCATAAAAATGCCAAACGAAGCTGGAATAATTCCAAATTTAAACACGACACTCATGTACTAGTTGCATGTTCACTCTACGTAAATGTTCTAGCAATTCAAACACCATCCTTTCCCTCCGTAACACCATTTTGTCTTTCAAAACATAGTAAAAAATTAGGTATACCACAAACAGTTTACTAGAAAGAATCATGTGGGATGCAATATAAAATATCTTGGGGCACCATCTTTTTTGGCTTACGAGGGAAGCTTCGTCGTCTACAGTCCACCGCCCACGCTTGAACCACACTTGCACGCCAGTTTCTCGCGGCACCGAGTGAAATTTTTTTGCCGCCCCGGAAATATCTATCTCACCGCCCCCTCCCTCCTACCAAAAGGCACATTTCCACTGTTCCCCCTTGTTTTCCAAGTTCAAACCTTCACTGCTACTTACTGGCAGCTCAACCTCCTCGTCGGCGACCCTTCTTCTTGCAGTGCCGCCTCCTCGTCGGCTACCCTTCTTCTTGCAGCACCGCCTCCTTGTCGGCGAGCCTTCTTCTTGCAGCGCCGCCTCCTCGCCGGCGACCCTTCTACTTGCTGTGCGGCCTCCTCGCCGCCGACCCTTCTTCTTGCTACACAGCCTCCTCGCCGCCGACCCTTCTTCTTGCTAAGTGGCCTCGTCGATATGGTCAGGTAATCCACACCCCACTCACACCATCCTCCTCCTTTCCCGTCCCACATGCCCCGACCGACAGAACGACACCTTCCACCGAAATCACTGCCTTCCTCCTCCAATTAAGCGCCGCCCATAGCAATTTTACACGCAGTATAACGTGGAGCTGGGTAGCATGTGGCCGTACGCGCGAACGAGGTCGCTATGGCTGCCATGCGTGTCGACCGCCAGATCTTGGAGGAGAACCTCGTCTTCGAGGCCACCGTCGACACCGCCATGCGGTTGTCTACTTTAAAATACAGTTCGTGATGTTTCTCGAGGCCACCGCCAGTGCGTTCTAGTGATTTGTCCTCTATAATGTTAATATGCAATCTGATGTTTAGTTAACATCTCGGTCCTCTGAAATATAATGTTCAGTTAACACTTTGGTCCAACAATTGCTACATTTCGTAGTACTGTTCTCAAGCATTCTTTGTTTTGTTAACTGTCCTATCTTCTAGTACATGTTTCTATTCTGCAATGTCGTGCTCAGTTAACTATTTTGGTTCATTTGGTATGTTGTCCATTTGACTATTTGGTTCAGTTCTGCAATTTGATTTTTATTTGTTGTGGGTACAATTTTGTATTGTTATGCATGTGACACCAATCGAATTTGGCTGTACTCAATACATATTCTACTGATAGTATGGCAACTCTCAGTTAACCTGATCAAGATCTTCCTTATGTGTGTTGTAGGGAAATAATGGGGGACACTGCGTTTTATCATCAAGGTTTGTTCAAGCAGGGTCCTTTGGCTCATAGCACATTATTGTGCAGTTGCGGGAATCATTCTAATATTTAGGTTTCTTACAATTTGGTCTTGCACATGTAAGTCTTGCTGTGAGAGGCTTAGACCCACTGTTCGACCCATTTTGCATATGGGGAAATGAGATGTCCATGAATATCAGTCAAGTCAAGAAACTCAGAAAGATTGTTAGGATGAAGAAACTTGCGGCGAATAACAGCAAGATCTTTGTTTGCACAATGAAGAAGACATCAGTCAACTATAGGATGGTACCAACTCTTTTACCTTGTTTTTACCCCTTGCGCCATTTCAAAATTTACAACAGCGATTTATGCATAGCTTTGTTTTCAGTACTTTTCAAAGAAGTTTACCGATGATTACCTCTCAAACCACCTGCATGGTCAAGAGGCGAGGAAGGTATTCATTCAACACCCACGGTACAATATTGAAGTCTTGCTGAAGAGGACGAAGGTTGGGCGGGCAATTATCCATAGCCACTGGCCTAAAGTTGCAAGGACATTCAACTTCACTGAAGGCTCAATATTTGCCTTCCGCTTCTGCAGTTTCCCAGATGAGATTCATCTGTCTATTTACCGTGTATGATGCTACTTTCCAAAGGTTTTTGATGCTGCATGTGAAAGTTGGTGCTGTTGTGTAATGGCATAACTGAGTGCCGAAGCTATCTAATGTAACTCAATTATGAAATCCTTGTTGCTTTTATACGAATATTAAATATCTGACGTGTTTTAAAAGAAATATCAGTTTGATTAGTACATGGATTATCAATAATAGCCTAATTACCCTGCTTGTTGGGGTTTTCTATTGCAAACGGTTACTCAGACAGCACCGTGGGCGATGAACTCAAACAACCCGCATGGTTTCTAGAAAGTAGGCGTGTTCAATCAACTAACAATCACACACGGCTTCCGGCAGTGAACTGTTTGCGTTAGGCCACCTTGCACAAATGTTTCCACACAAAGAACTGTGTGTGATATACATACCTACGGAAATGTTTTTCTAGGATTCACCATGTGGGATGTACATACCTACGGAAATTATTTTCTGGAATTCACCGTGTGGGATGTACATATCTATGGAAATGATTTTCTAGGATTCACCGTGTGGGATGTACATACCTATGGTGATTTTCTCGGATTACCGTGTGGGATGTACATACCTACAGAAATGATTGGGTTTCGATGCCTCGCCCGATCGCACAAGGCTCCAGCCTGGATCCCAGGAGGGCCTCTCCCCGACGATTTATGGGTCGTGTGGGAAGGACACCCTATCGCACATACTCACTTGGCGACGGTTCCAAATGCCGTCGCGGAAAGGGGTTAGAAACTGTTTGTTTAGGACGTCGTTGTACCAGTGTCACTCACATTGATATCAATTGATGGGCATCTCCATAGCCCGTTGATATGCCTAGTTGATGTGAGACTATCTGCTTTTCGTCTTCTCCACAACCACCTTCTATACCACATATAGTGCTATGTCCATGGCTCATGCTCATGTATTGCGTGAAAGTTGTAAAAGTTTGAGAACATCAAAAGTATGAAACAATTGCTTGGCTTGTCATCAAAGTTGTGCATGATTTGAATAATGTGATGAAGGTGGAGCATAGCCAGACTATATGACTTTGTAGGGATAAGCTTTCTTTGACCATGTTATTTTGAGAAGACATAATTGCCTTGTTAGTATGCTTGAAGTATTATTGTTTTATGTCAATATTAAACTTTTCTCTTGAATCTTACGGATCTGAACATTTATGCCACAATAAATAAAATTACATGGATAAATATGTTAGGTAGCATTCCACATCAAAAGTTATGTTTTTATCATTTACCTACTCGAGACGAGTAGGAATTAAGCTTGGGGATGCTTGATAGGTCTCCAACGTATCTATAATTTTTTATTGTTCCATGCTATTATATCATCTATTTTGGATGTTTCATATGCATTACTATGCTATTTTATATTATTTTTGGGACTAACCTATTAACCTAGAGCCTAGTGTGAGTTCCTGTTTTTCCTTGTTTTTGAGTTTCGTAGAAAAGGAATACCAAACGGAGTCCAAACGGAATAAAATCTTTGCGATGATTTTTCTTGGACCAGAAGACAACCAGGAGACTTGTAGATGAATTCAGAGGAGCCACGAGGTGGCCATAAGGACGGAGGGAGCGCCCCCACCCTTATGGGCCCCTCGTGCACCTCCTGACCTAATTATTTCACCTATATATTCCCATATATCCCCAAACCACCAAAGGCATCCACGAAAACACTTTTGGACTGTCGCAATCTTGTGTACCTGTGAGATCCCATCTAGGGACCTTTTCCGGCACCCTGCCGGAGGGGGATTCGATCACGAAGGACTTCTACATCAACTCTATTGCCCTTTCGATGAAGCATGAGTAGTTTACCTCAGACCTACGGGTCCATAGCTAGTAGCTAGATGACTTCTTCTCTCTCTTTGATTCTCAATACCATGTTCTCCTCGATGCCCTTGGAGATCTATTCGATGTAGTACTTTTTTGCGGTGTGTTTGCCGAGATCTGATGAAGTGTGGATTTATGATCAGCTTATCTATGAATATTATTCGAATCTTCTCCGAACTCTTTTATGCATGATTTCATATATTTGTAATTCTCATTGAACTATCAGTTTGGTTTGGCCGACTAAATTGGTTTTTCTTGCAATGGGAGAAGTGCTTAGCTTTGGGTTCAATCTTGCGGTGTCCTTTTCCAGTGACAGTAGGGGCAGAAAGGCACGTATTGTATTGTTTCCATCGAGGATAAAAAGATGGGGTTTTCTTCATATTTCTTGAGTTAATTCCTCTACATCATGCCATCTTACTTAATGCATTACTCCGTTCTTTATGAACTTAATACTCTAGATGCATGCTGGATAGCGGTCGATGTGTGGAGTAATAGTAGTAGATGCAGAATCGTTTTGGTCTACTTGACACGGACGTGATGCCTATATTCATAATCATTGCCTTAGATATCGTCATAACTTTGTGCTTTTCTATCAATTGCTCGGCAGTAATTTGTTCACCCATCGTATTATTTACTATCTTGAGAGAAGCCTCTAGTGAAACCTATGGCCCCCGGGTCTATTTTCCATCATATAAGTTTTCGATCTACTATTTTCCATCATATTAGTTTCCGATCTACTATTTTGCAATCTTTTATTTTTCAATCTATAAACCAAAAATACCAAAAATATTTACTTTATCATTTATCTATCTCTATCAGGTCTCACTTTTGCAAATAACCGTGAAGGGATTGACAACCCCTTTATCGCATTGTCTCCTACTAGATTGATACCTTGGTTCTCAAACTGAGGGAAATACTTATCTCTATTTTGCTGCATCACCCTTTCCTTTTCAAGGGAAAAACCAACACAAGCTCAAGAAGTAGCAATGCTCAAGAAGTAGCATGACTCACGTTCGACCTTTCGATCGCCAGTGTTCCGAGACTATGTATGTACATGCTAGGCTTCTCAAGTTTAACCCAAGTATTCTGCATGTGCTGTCTTACACTCTTTGTATGTGAACATAGAGTCTATCACACCCGATCATCACCAGGTGCGTCAAAACGATGAACTTTGGCAATGGTGCATACTCAGGGAGAACACTTTTATCTTGAAATTAAGTGAAGGGATCATCTTATAATGCTACCGTCGTTCTAAGCAAAATAAGATGCATAAAGGATAAACATCACATGCAATCAAAATATGTGACATGATATGGCCATCATCATCTTATGCTTTTGATCTCCATCTCCAAAGCATCGTCATGATCTCCATCGTCAACGGCTCGACACCTTGATCTCTATCATAGTGTCGGGGTCATCTCGCCAACTATTTCTTCTACAACTATTGCTAACACATAGCGATAAAGTAAAGCAACTATGTGGCGCTTATTGATTAACAGGCATGTCATACAATAATTAAAGACAGCCCTAAGTCTCCTGCTGGTTGTCGTACTCATCGACATGCAAGTCATGAACTTATTACAAAACATGATCATCTCATACATCAACATATATCATATCATATCTTGACCATATCACATGACAACATGCCCTACAAAAGAAGTTGGACGTCCTCTACTTTGTTGTTGCAAATTTCACGTGGCTGCTATGGGCAACTAGCAAGAACCGTTCTTACCTACGCAAAAACCACAACGGTGATTATCAAGTTTGCTGTTTTAACCATCTTCAAGGACCGGTTGTAGTCAAATTTGATTCAACTAAATTAGGATAAATAGACACCCGCCAGCCACCTTTATGCAAAACAAGTTGCATGTCAGTCAGTGGAACCGGTCTCATGTGCATGGACATGTAAGGTTGGTCCGGGCCGCTTCATCCCATAATACCACCGAATATAATAAGACGTTGGTGGTAAGAAGTATGAACATCACCACCCCACAACTCTTTTGTGTTCTATTCGTGCATATCATCTAAGCATGGACCTTACTCATGATGCCACTGTTGGGGAACGTTGTATGGAAAATAAAAAAATTCTATGCACATGCAAGATCTATGCATGGAGATGCATAGCTACGAGAGGGGAGAGTGTGTCTACATACCCTCGTAGACCATTAGGCGGAAGTGTTTATCAACGCGGTTGATGTAGTCGTACACCTTCACGATTCCCCCGATCAAGTATCGAATGTACGGCACCTATGTGTTCAGCACACGTTCAACTCGGTGACGTCCTCGTCTCCTTGATCCAGCAAGACGGCGAAGTAGTAGATGTGTTTCGGCAGCACGACGGCGTGGTGACGGTGGTGATGCAATTATCTCGGCAGGGCTTCGCCGAGCACTTGGAAAATATGGCCGAGGATGAACTAGAGGGAGAGAGGCGCCGCACACGGCTAGGAAATCGTGGTGTGTGTTGCCCCTCTCCCTCCACACACATATATATAAGTGGATGGGGAGAGGAGGCAGCCCCTAGCCCCCCCCCAAGTGGCCGACGACAGCCTTAGAGGACTGCCTAGCCACGCCCCCCTTCCATATTTTAGCATCAGGGGAGGAAAGGGGAGCTGGCTGCCTTAGGGCGCCTCATCTTTCCTTCCCTCCCTCCTTGGTGCGTGGGCAGGGGTAGAGGGGCGCGCCAGCCCCCTTGTGGGCCGGCGTGCTCTCCCCCTTTGGCCCACAAGGCCCAATAACCTCTCGGGGCCTCCCGGGACCCCTTCCGGCACTCCGATGAATACTAGTACATCCCAAAACCTTTACGGTGGCCAATAGCATCGTCCTATATATCAATCTTTACCCCAGGACCATTCCGAAGCTCCTCGTCATGTCCGTGATCTCATCCGGGACTCCGAACAACATTCAGTCATCAACTCACATAACTCATATAATACTACATCGTCAACGAACGTTAAGCGTGCGGACCCTACGGGTTCGAGAATGATGTAGACATGACCGAGACACCTCTCTAGTCAATAACCAATAGCGGAACCTGGATGCCCATATTGGTTCCTACATATTCAACGAAGATCTTTATCAGTCGAACCTTTATGACAACATACGTAATTTCCTTTGTCTGTTGGTATGTTACTTGCCTGAGATTCGATCCTTGGTATCTCCATACCTAGTTCAATCTCGTTACCGGCAAGTCTCTTTACTCGTTCCGTAATACATCATCTTGTAACTAACTCCTTAGTCACTTTGCTTGAAAGCTTATTGTGATGTTGTATTGCCGAGAGGGCCCAGAGATACCTCTTCAATACATGGAGTGACAAATCCCAATCTCGATCCATGCTAACTCAACAGACATCTTTGGATATACCTGTAAAGCATCTTTATGATCATCCAGTTACGTTGTGATGTTTGATAGCACACAAGGTTTTTCTCCGATTTCCGGGAATTGCATGATCTCATGGTTAAAGGAATATGTATTTGACATTAAGAAAGCGGTAGCAATAAACTAAACGATCATATGCTATACTAACGGATGGGTCTTCTACATCACATCATTCTCCTAACGATGTGATCCCGTTATCAAGCGACAACACATGTCTATGGTTAGAAAACCTTAACCATCTATTGATCAACGAGCTAGTCTAGTAGAGGCTTACTAGGGACACAGTATATGTTTTTGTATCCACACATGTATTTATGTTTCCGGTCAATACAATTCTAGCATGAATAATAAACCTTTCTCATGATTAAGGAAATATAATAATAACCACTTTATTATTGCCTCTAGAGCATATTTTCCAACAGATGCAACCTCGTGTTTTCATGATCGTGGGCAGGAACTCCTCCTTGACGGGATGATGATTGCGACGGGGCAGCGGTTGCAGTTGGGCACACCGCGGACGTACTGGATGTGCGTCGGCAGTGACGCGGGCTCGTCGTTGATGCGGCGTCCGATCTGGACGCCGTAGTTGCATTGGGGTGATGCCGACTCCTCCTTGACGCGGTGCCCGATCTGGATGTTGCGGTTGCGCGGGGCTGGCGCCGGTTCCTCCTTCACTCGCGCCGGCGATGGTGGCACCGGGTCCATTTCGCGGAGCGAACACTTTGCCATGATGTCCATCTGATGGATGAATTCTTCATCTATTAGGGCGGCCTCCACGGGGAGACGGGGCCGATGCTTCGGTCGCTACTGTGGCATCTGGTCCTCATCGTCACCGAAGGAGATGACGATCTCCTCCTTGCCGAAGGAGCCGGGCACCGTGGATGCCGAGGGGCCCGGGGAGCGAGGGTGGTGGGGCCAAGATCCTCCCTATGAAGAACTGTCACCACCATCGCCTCCGCCTACCGGGGCGGAGAACCACAACTTTGGCATCGCCGCTGGAGTTTTTGCGGCTCGGAGAGGAGGAGATGTGGATATGCATCGCTGGCGCGCGGCTTAAATAGTCACTGCCACGTCCAGGCGAACGGGCGGTCAACCCACTTCAATGCGGCGCAACGGACGGAGTTGGTTTCTTGGGACACGGCGTTTGCATTGAAGCGGCGAGGCCGTGTCTCACATCCAGTCACGTCAAGCGGCTTCAATGTCGGCCGCTGCATACTTTGAGCTAACATAAATGTTACGGGTAAGCGGCGGAGGCTTTCGTTGGAAAGCATGGGAGAGGCAAGTGGGTTTTTTTATGGGCTAGAGGAGTAGGTGTGGCAGTGATCGGAACGACCGCAATGTCTTCGATTTGTGAGAAAAACATATCCGAACCAACCTGCAGACCGTCACAAGATCACATTTGATGATAAAATACGTCCAGCCCGTACGGTCCAGACGATTATGGATGGTTTGAGAGTCGATATTGAAGATGCCGTAAAGTAGTTTCGAAAGCAAAATAGTGAGAGGCCGGCACGAAGGAAGCCCAGGACCCGCGGCACGCACGGTTGGTAGCATATCAAGCTCATCCTCCCAACCGGGTACACGGGACACTCGCGTCGATCCCCACGGAACCGCCGAGAAATAGGCCCGGCCGGCCATAGCTGGTACCCCGTCAGGCATCAGCGCAGCGAGGCGTCGAATCCATCCATCCATCCATGACGCGCGTACGTTGTACTACTACCAGTTGTACGCACAGCACCGTGGTCCACGCACCGTGGTCCGTTCACTGCACGCAGAAACGCATCCATCCACCAACAGAGCCGGCCACTCAATCCGGCGGCCCACGCCACCCACCCACAGTTTCTCACGCTTGTCGCCGTGCGCGCCTGCATGTGCGCATGGACGAATTCAATTCACTCGGCCGTGCAGTGCATGCATCAATCGGATGGCGTAGTGTGGGTAGTGTGGGCATGTGCTAGATTCTTTTCCTCGTCTCACGTCCAGAACTAGCCCCGGGCCTGCCGGCGGCTGGGCGACGCCTTCGGTCTGAGAGCGGCCTGATTCCATTTCCATGCACGTAGTGTACTTTAATTCAACGTTCATGGTCTCACGGATGATCTACCGATATAGTGGGCTTGTTTGGTTCTAGGTCTAGCATTGTCATATTTTGTCACATATTTTTATCAAGATTGTCTAAGGTTAGTTCATCAAAATAAAAGTCATAAATTGACAAGTCTAAGAAAATCTTGCCATACTTTTTATGTGTATATCATGTGGGTTCAAGTATGGCTTGGCTAAGGTGTGACTTGAACCAAACACTCATCTAAGTTGGTCAAACATGTCTAACTTTAGACGTGGCAATCTTTGACAAAGTTAGTAACAAACTAAACAGCCCCAATATATCGTCTCTTTAATGCCCGCCCTGTGACTCGTTTGTACCTGCATGCATACGATCCATGGGCGAGGCTATATGCTTGAGTGCTTCAGTCCCACTGGCAAAACGATGGGCAGGATAGGTGAAAATCAGTCGGCTCATCAGCCGCCCAAAATCGGTCGGTCGCAGCATTTATTCCGTCCTCCCCACTTCCTTCACCCATTTTTTCTTTCTCATTTTATTTATGCCACTCTAGAATTTGAATTTCACTTTTGTCATTTTTAATTTTTGACAATACATCACAATTGTCTTTCCGTAACAAAACCAAAATTTTCAGAGTGATAATTATAACACATTATCAAAAGCCAAGAATGGTAAAAGTGAAATAAAAAAATTATTGCTTTTGCTATGGAATGACGTTTGTGATATATTGTCAAAAGTCAAGAGTGACAAAAGTGAGATGCCAAATTCTAGAGCGGCATAAGCAAAGTGGGCAAAACTAAAATGGCAAGAGCAAAAGTTTCCTTTGCTAAAACCGCAGCACCGCCGGGCACCCCCGCTCAGTGGCGCCCGCAGCATCGTCGAAAGCCGCCACAACAACGTCGGTCGCTTCATTCGCATCGCCATTGCAGCACTGTGACACGTCGTCGCAGCATGGCCACCAGCCCGGGTCACAGCTATTACTGTGTAGTCTATATTGTACGTGCTTCTATATAACTTATGTGCGGCAGCATTTGACCGTGTTGCCTGCCAGTATAGTTAGACTATCTCCAACGCCCTTCATCAAAACAGACACTCTAAATGTCCATGCGCAAGCCGGCCATCCAACCCTATATATCAGATGTCCGTCTCAATTTGTCCTCTTTCATTTGACATGCATATATAGATCAATATTAATTTATATGAAGTGTAAACATATGCAACAACAGTCAAAATGCACTGGATGTCAGATATTCATAAAGTTTTGTACATGCGGTTGATTCCAAAAGTTATTAATCCAGATGTCCATGCAAAAAACCTTTTGTTTGCCTCCTAGACCGGTTGTTCGTACCGAATTCTTCACTGTGCGACCAACTCCTCCTCGTCGAACGGCTCCTCCAAATCGATCGCCAAGTGCTTCAACATCCTAGTATGGTAGGCTTACACGGTCTTCGTCGCATCAGGATCCAAGTCTGACATCTTCATGATCAATATCATGGTGTCCTCCGAAGCAGCCACGAGCTCATCTTTCTTCTCTTGGAGTTCGATCAACTTCTCTTGCACCACGATGAACTCGTCAAACCGCTCAACTTAGTTTTCCTCTTGGAATTCATTGCACTTGACACGTGTCTCCTTCGCCATGAGTCCTCGAACCTTCGCGTCATTTTAGCCGCGGGACCTTCTCGCTCCTCCTCTCACTTCCTCCCAGGTTCCAAGTCATCCTTGCCGGAGCAAGACCTTTTTTGGATCACCATCTTCTCATACATTGGACATGGTGGTGGTTTTGACGGAATTAGCAACGACAATGAGCTACTTGTGGTGCACATTCAACTTCAACCAACAATGCATGAAGATGAAGTTCTTCTCCACATTTAAGAACAATGTGACCGCACAACCGGGCTACAAAGAGAAGTCATGATCAACTAGTAGCATATCCGGTCAAATGACCAACACATAAAGCATATCCGGTCAAATTCTCAACACACGAGGAGTAAAAAATACCTACGGTGTCATAGAAGCCGCACCATTTACTTGCAATTGTTTGTAATAGCCACAATTCTTACTCATGGCCCCTTGAATGGTGTACCATCGATTGGTGAGCGACTTTGACTTACGCTCACAGATCATCATCGTAGTTTGATACGGATCAAAGTCTCGTGCTCATGGAACCAAGCATGCATATTTGTCCAAAAAGTAGTGCCCCTTTGCTCAGTGCCATGAATTCTCAATGCCAATGCATGAACCAACAATTCATCATCCGTCAAGTTCATTTTTTTCTCCCCTTTCTTCTTTGCATCCGCACCCACTGCCCACACATTGTTGGATCACCTTTTAGCTTGTCACTGTCCGGCTGTCGAGTCTGCATCGATTGTGTCTGTGACCGTTGGGCCTGTGACTGCTGGTTGTCCAGTATCTGAGTCTGTGTCTATTGAGTGTCCACCTTCGGCTAGGAGTCGTCCACTTGCCCGTCCTGTTAGGCACCACCATCTGGATCATATTAATCAATGCCTCTTCATCATCCACCACCGTGCCCGGCTGAGACATTCCGGCAAACAAAGACTGGGCACCAACGGACGTGGAAGTTGACATCCACGAATGTACAAGCGTCTGCGACCGCGACTCCGTGAAGTTATTGTCCCCATTGAGGTCAATGTTGTACAAGATGTGATGGTCGGCTGTGATGGTAGGCGGAGGCTGCTTCTACAAATAGAGCTTTGTGGCAGCTAAGTACTATGGCGGAATCTTCTACGTCGGATAGGGCGGAGGCGATTGCACGACCATCACCCGCCGAGTCACACACTTTTGGTAGACAAAGAACTGGGTGATCGGCCACCGCCAAAGCATCCTCCCTCTTTCTGTGTTTGCGGCGGCGGGCGGTACGTGTTACCGTGTTGGCTTTACAGATACGAAGGCTAGTACGACATCTGGAACAAATGGCCTTCTAGTCCTCTTCCTTCAAAAGTTCTGGGTGCAACTGTAGCCTGTAATCATGCCAATGTTCCATGAATTCTATATTGGAATGTTGGACATCTCCCGCCTGAACTATGGTGTCATTACCTTGATCCCCAAAATTGTTGGCCCGACGAATATCCTGCACTTTAGGCCAATCACGGTGATTAATGTGATCCAATGGATTGCCTCGAAGGTGTGTGTGATGTGATTTTCCCAGGTGGTAGAACGCCTCTCCCACCCTTGCTAGTATGCCTTCTAGAAGGGGCTTCGTATACATGATGGAATCCTGGCTCTTCATGAAATCATCCATGAAGTTAAGGTACTCCCTCCGTAAAGAAATATAGGGGCGTTTAGTGATCTAAACACTCCTATATTTCTTTACGGAGGGAGTACAATGTAGGAAAGGCGTTTTCCTTAAGCGACTTACAAAAGGCATATGATCGCCTTGAATTGTCTTTCCTCCGCTTAGTCCTTGAGCAGAGGGAGATGGACGACCATTGGTGTTCATGGGTCGCAATTGATCAAGAGCAGTAATACAATGATTAATATTAATGGGGAAGTTGGACCATATTTTAGGTCTTCCGCAAGGTGAGGCATGGGGTCCTATCTTCGCTCTCCTCTTCAACCCTGTGTTTGACGCCCTTGCAGCCATCCTGGATAAGGTTAGGATGGTCGGCCACATCTTTGGTCTGGTTGGGCGTATCATCCCTAGAGGTGGTTTTACTCACCTCCAATATGCGGATGATACAATGATCATGGTGGAGGGATCTAAACTTGACATCATCAACCTCAAGTTCCTACTCATCTACTTTGGGTTATGTTTTTCCTTAAGATCAATTTTGATAAAAGTGAGGGGGTGGTGTTAGGGTTCTTTGCCAACGATCAGTAGCGGATTGCGGACAACCTTAATTGCAAGTTTTCCTTAATGAGTGATATTTTTACACTCATCTGGAGTTTAAACCAAGTTATTTCATAAAAATCGAGATATTCGACAAATGATTCCAAATATCCGATCTTTATTTTGTTTCCATGGGAAATGACCTATTTATGGACGAAATCAAGTAAATACATGGAAAGGAGTAAAGTGGAGATATAGTAGATCAAGTGGGAGGGCAATAGTGGGGCCAGAGTAAAAGATGGCGTTCCATACGACCATCTCCGCTCGTATGGATGGTGGTATGCACTACCAACGGAGGCGTGTGGTGCACCTGAATAGCCTTTATAAAAGACTCGATGCCAAATGAGCACCAGGACAAGTCACCACATTGCCATCTTCGCAGCAGTCATCTCCATCAACCCTAGCCGCCGCCATTTCCCATGTACATCTCCATAGCCACCACCTTTATCACTACCATAGTTCTCAGGCATCTAGCCATACTTTGTAATCGTGTATCATATCCAGCATCATCATAAGACATATTATTAATCAATCAATCATCATGGTGTGTTCTTCAATGATTCCTTTGTGTGATCCGATCTCCATGCGTGAGTAGTTCGGTAAGGTCATGGGTTGAGGCAATGCCTTGCAACGCGATGTATTTGTTGGAGGAATCGATGGAAGTACTTTGAACTGACGCCCCGTATCTGTAGTATAAAATTGCTTCGCAATTGTCTCCTGTATCATTCGCGTTCTTCATCCCTGCAGGTATGTAGCATCATGGAGAGCGAGCCACAGATAGGCAAGGGCAGTGAGACCATGATGTTTTATACTGAACACCAGTGACCCATGATGTTTTATACTGAACACCAGTGATAGAAGGGTTTAGTACAGTAACATGGATCCTATCTCTGGGTATACGAGAGGTGTAATCATTAAACGCCCAATGCTTTTGTCTGACTATTGCTATCTTAATTACTGGGGAAACTCCACATGAAAAAGAGGGCCTTCGGTTGGACAACTAACTCTTGATGCAGGATGCGTGCCAGTCAAGACATAATTTGGACACATCCCTCACTTCAATACGTAGCAAGCACATCGCGATGGATGACTTTCAGGGCACAAATTAAGATCATAATGGTCCCGTCACAAATATATTGTTGTAAGAATAATTACTCATACCCATGTCTATTTTTATTTTAAGTGTTTCTAGTGTCAACTTGATTCCGATCTGGTCAAAAGCTATAATTTAATTCTCTTACAAAAGCTTGTTAGAAACCCTTGACTTAAAGGGTACTATCCTCTCATGGGTTCGATAACTCAGGGTCACCTCTAGGGAAAAAGGCGAGAATTCTTTCCGCTCCTTTACTGAATCACTAAAGGAATTAATCAGTCCTTCTTCCCCGTCGCTAACCTGGGGATGCTATTATTTGACTCGACAAACCCCTTTTAAGGATTTTTGGCGCGCTTATGGGGAGGGTGGCCTCTAGGTCTGAGCCGTGGTGCATTTGATTTACGTCCAAAGGAAGCAAATATGTGCTCATTGACTCGTGTCTTTTTAGTGTCCCGATGTATATAATGAGGATGTATATTTTTCCTGGAGGTCTGCGTAGCTCCTTTCATAAGGATCTAATATGTTTTTTTGGCAGGCAACTGATGGACTACGGAAATACCAATGGTCAAGTGGATAGATATCTGCTTTCCCAAGGACTTGGGGACCTAGGTATTCTCGCATCCCGTCTTATGAACATGGTCCTTATGATGAGATGGGTTTGGCGGGTCCTCAACGAATACGGTGGCCTGTGGTTGTAGCCTTAGCTTATTAAACACTACTGGAATCAGCAAATTTGCCGTTTGCCGTCTCTTTGCCGTCAGCTAGCGGACGACAAAGAAAGGCTTTGCCATCAGCCACCAGAAAGCGGACGGCAAAGAGGCAGCGGACGGCAAAGGTAAGCTTTGTCATCAGCCATATCTTTGTCGTCTGCTAGTGGACGACAAACAAGCTTTGTCGTCTGCTAGCTGACGGCAAAGAGGGCAGGTGGTGGGCTTACGAGAACAACCTAACGGCCTGTTTTTTTGCCGTCTGCTCGCAAACGGCAAAGAGAAAGCACACCACGCGGATTGATCACACGGATCGATGACATGGCACAATCTGCTCCACACATGCATCTCCACAACGCAAAACTGATGCGGCCCATCCCACGCCCCCACCACCCACTCTCTCTCCCTTATCCTCCTGAGAGCCACCCCCACCACGACCTGTCTCCCTTCTCTCTCGTATGCCTCTTCTCTAGACCCAGAACACCGGACCCCGCTCCCCGTCTCCCGTCGCCTCAGTCGGCCGCCGGCCCCAGCCCCTGTCGCCCCCTTCCGGCCACCACCTCACCCACCGGCGCCGGCCCCTTCTCTCTTCGCCCCTGACACCGCCGTGCCCGGCCCCATCCCGTATGCCCCCGCCGGCCCTGGGCCCC
>NC_041380.1:278663330-278687091 GCF_002162155.2 Triticum dicoccoides | reverse complement strand
TGCCCCCGCCGGCCCGGGCCCCCGTCGTCCCCTTCCGGCCACCACCTCGCCCGCCGGCGCCGACCGCTTCTTTCTTCGCCCCCGACATCGCCGTCCCTGGCCCCGTCCCCGTTTTCCCCCGCCGGCCCCATACCTCGACGCCACACCACGTCCCACCTCGAGCAGCGGCGGCCTATGGTAGCTCTGCCCGCAATGAAGGGTGGTGGGCGCTGGCCCTCATCGAAGGACTGCTGGCCGGGCGGCGGATACGCCGAACGCAGGACGCCGGACAGGCTGCTCGCTGAATGTTTTTTAATATTTACTAAGTTCTTTGTCATCCGTGATTTTACGAGGCTGGCGGCAAAGGTTGTGTTTGGCAGACAGCAAAGGGGAGGGCATCTTTGCCGTCCGCTGGCGAACGACAAAGACCATTTCATCTTTGTCGTCCACCAGTAGACGACAAAGTGCCCTTTGCCGTAGCTTATTTAGCCGGACATGTTGCCGTCTGTTGGCTGACGGCAAAGAAGCTGATTCCTGTAGTGAAAGTGAAATACTTATATGGATGTCCTCTACTGTCAAGTGAGCATAGGAAGGGATCTCAGTTCTAGAAGTTGATTCGCTTGATCAAGAACAATATTTGCTTGGGCTCTCTATCTCCGTAGCCAATGGAGATGAGACTTTCTTTTGTCCTCACCCTTGGGTGGATGGATCTGTGATATGCGTGGATATACCGGACTTGTTCACTATGTGCGTGGACATGTTGGTATCCTTGACAGCCCACAATGGGGTCTAGAATGTCCCGTTTTGTTGGTCATTTGGACAAAAGGAAACCATTGCTTGGGCTGTCCTTTGAGCGACTCATCTAGCTTTGCGCCTGCAATATCATGACGCCATATCTTGGTGCCTAAACTGTCGGGGTTCTTCTCTGTTGGCTCGACATATCATGCCCTATGTCTAGGGTCGTCGCTTACATGGACCACACCTTTGTGGAAAGTGCCATGTCCTCCGAAGATCAAGATCTTTATGTGGCCGCTTCTTTGTGATCGCCTCCATTATGCACATAGGTGGCCAAGCAGCACTGGCTGGGCGATGGGTTGTGCCCTCTGTGAGATCCCAGAGATAGGAACCCACATCTGCTTCGCCTGTACCGTGCGGCTCGCTTTCTTTGGTGCTTTGTACGTGAGGCTCTGGGCCAGTAGGGGAGGTCCTGGATTTACTTGGACTTCTCAAAACTCGGGTCAACCAAACTGTCTGAGAGGAAGATACACCTCTTTTGGTTAGTGATCGCGGCCATGGCCTGTATCTTATGGATAACGTGTAACAAGATGGTAATTGACTGAGTCTTTCTACAGTGAGCTACTGACTCTATCTTCAAATTCCTGGAGTTATTGAAGCTCTAGCACCTGCTCTCTAGGAAGTGTGATCGAAATCGACTTGGCGATATGATGGACGCGATGACTCAGGTTGCTCGTGTCCATGCCCCGCATATTAGCCGTGATCTATTGGCCACTTGGTGAATGTTTCCTCTTTCTTTATTTCTCATTTGGGCATGTGTATTTTTGCCTCATCAGACGTATATTTTTTTGCTGCTCGTGAACTTGCTGTGTAGATTTGATGGTTACTTTATCTATAAAGTGGGGCGAAAGCCTGTTTTGGCAGAGAAGATAAAGCCACCACACGGCTTGCAGAAATTCACAGGGGCACACAACTGCCTGGGCACGCACCTGCCAACTCCTGACTCACCGCTGGATTGCCTCGCAATTCACAAAGTAGTTGGATCTCGCACTAGGGCACAATAAGTTTTAACTTTCAATTGTTGAAACTTATGTTTTTTCAAGCCAAACTTGTGATTTTTTTCTCACTCTTATCAAGTTTTATAGAAAAAAATTTAAGAAATATTAAGACATTTTTTTGTCAGTCATAGACACAAACATCGTGATTTTTATCGGTCCCTTGTTCCAAGTTTCAAGAGTTAAAACTTTACATTTATTTTGAAAATTCATCAAAACGTTTCTTATTTGAAACCCCTCATCACAAGAAACACGAATATGAAAACAAAAGTTAATTTGACCTTTTGTTTAAGATATACAAAAATTTGCAAATCAAAAGACAAAAATAAAAACACGTGCAAGAGACTCGGTGCCCTAAGACCCGCGTGCCACAAATCCTCTCACACACGGCTTGTCCCGTATTTAGAGAGCTGCAAGGAAGAACGGGAGCACCTGAGGAAGTTAAAACACGTCCGGTGTGAAAACTTCCGTGTTAGAAACATGCCCAAGGGTCATACATTGCTGCCTAGTTAATTCGTGATAGCTAGATCAATAATATACAGGTAATTATTAAGAGTTGAGACTGTGCCACGCATGGAGATGAGGATAAGGTAGGGCCTCTCAGAAGGATCCTTAATGACTATGATGTATGACCACACTTATATGCTTCGATGAAAAGATAGTTACTCGAGAATTATGAAACTTAAAAGTTCGTGCATCCACAGCAAGAATTTGGTATGGGCATCAATCACAAAACAGTTTGTTCGTTCTGTTTCAAAGACCATCAATATTCTCAGAACAATGCATAAACAGTCACTCAGTGCTGAACTAATTTCTAAGACATAAGAGCCTCTACAATCGGACTTGGCAAATCCGGCCTTCTATACACCCGTGGGCCGCCCCCCTCATATAGGCTGCTGCACATCTACACACCTCAAATGTGAAGACTCAAATCCACGTAATCTATGCACGTCGATATGATATAAATTGTCCGAATTCAACAGTCCTAAATAAAGCAAAGCAAATCATAATTCAACATTCCGGACATAACAAAATGAAATCAATGTTCGAGCGTGACGGATGCCTCGCTTGCTGGCTAGATCACTCGCCGGACACCATCCATGCCACGTGCTACGAGGCTATCCTTGCGTCCTGCTCCGCCTGCATCCGTGATGCATGCTCCGCTGCTGCCGCAGCCGTCCTAACTGCCTCGTACTCCATACGGTCGCTGATCTCCTTCTTCTTCGCAAGCCACTTCTTTGCATTCTCATCCAAGAGGGTTTCGTCCTCCAACATGATCTTCGCATCCTCCGCGTTCGGTGCGAGTTGCAATCTCTCTTTCTCAAGCTCAATCTCTCCAAATGTCTTGGCCTTCTCGAGCTCCCATTTGATCGCCACCTCTTGCTTCCCCAACTCGATCTTCTCCCTCTCAATTTCCAGCTCCTTCTCTGGCCTCTTTCGGTCCCAATCCATCCTCTTCTTTTGCGCATCCAGCACGAGCTTGTACCTCTCCTCTTTCTTGTTCTCCTCACCAAAAAAAGCCCGTCCATGGGGAGGATATTTTTGTAGCTGCGGCGTCACGGGAGGCCCTTGCCTTCTCCCACTTGTTTCCCATGACTTGACGATTATCCTTTCCATTCTCAACGATGATATCTTCCTCTTCATCGTCCAACCCAATTTATTGGTGGGATCTTGAGCCATCATTCCTCTTTTTGTTGGCCTTGAGATTGGCCACAAGTTGTGTCCACTTTGGCTTGCCATTCAATATGATCCAACATTGACTAAAAGCAAATGGCTTCTTCTACGTTTCATGATATAAAGTGGCCGCTACCGCCATCTAGCAAACAACATATGTATGTGCACGAGAATGCAAAACAAACAAGCATACAAAAATGATGACAAGATGAAGTAGTTTACATGAGTTGTCACTCCCATCCCACTTTGAGGGCGGCCGGTCACTTGTGAGTAGTACCCAACGTACTTCTTCACATCCCCTTGAATGACCCCCCATCGATATTGAACAGATGCCACATTGCGGTTGGTGATGATAGGATGTGGGTCCACATATTCCTTTTGTTCGTGATATTCCTTTCAAATTTTCTCCCAATGCTTGTTCCCCTTTTGCTCGGTACCGCATATTGATTTATTGTTATGGCCAACCAATCTTTGATCAAGAAGATATCCTGAAAAGTTGAGAATGCCGGACCTCTTGCCTTCTTTGCTTCTTCTTCTCCTTGCTCAGATTGGGATCAGATGTTGTCCCAACTTTAAATGTAGTGCAAATTAGATTCCCCAATTCGTACTCCATTCAGGTCGGACCTTGATTATCATTGATCATGTCCGATAGGAACACCTCCAAAATTATCATGGTTTGCAAGCATTCATCATGTTCGAAATGAACTAGCGGTCTATGCAAAATATTGAACATGCCATATTCAAAGTTGATCAGACATGAGCAACAAGAACATACCGACTCTTGTTGTGTCATTTCGTCGAACAAGTCATGGGCAGCCCGGGCGTCGCTGATGCCCATGCTTATCCGCACCCGAGCGAGTTGTCGCGAGTAACATACGTCCACCGCTGGCATCTGCGTGAGCAGAAAGCTCTCGAAATGCCCCAACCGGCTGTCGGATCCTCCTCTGTCACCTGGTCCAACGGCGTAATCCGCGTCGGCGGACATATGGATGGGGTGCAGGGTTCTGAGATCGGCAGGGGGGCAGCTACTCGTCCATGTCCGCATCCACTCCCTGCCACGCCGCCACTTCCCTCTCTCACCGCGGGATCACCGGTTTCTCCGGGCAATGTTCTCCGACTTGCACAACGAAGCCGAGGACGGGACGTCGATAGACGAGGCGAATGCAGCTTCTGTCACGGCGGTCAGGGATGGGCTGGGTGACATCTAGAGCAGCGGACCGGGACCGATAGTGAGGATGGGAGCATGGGTGGCGGACGGCGAGCGCTCGGACCTGGGAAAGGTAGGAGGAAGGCGGGAGGAGGAGGAAGGGTTTGATGGATTTGGTGTAAATTATGATAGGGTAGGGCTGTCGGGTATGACGTGGCGTACGCGTCCGGGCGCTCCATATCCGCTTTATATTTGGGCTAGGTATGAGGTGTGCCGGTCAGCTTGGGCCTTGGGCGTTTGAGGTCCGTTTAAAGAGCCTGTCTAAGTCGCATTTTTATGACCGGTCAGTAATCGGGCCGTCAGCCCGGGCATTTGAGGCGGATTTGAAATGCGCGGCTGTAGATGGTCTAATCACTTATGTTGTGGGTTTAAACAAATATCAGTACCCCAAATCTCTATCATTCAGTGTTGTACTAAGTTCGAAGACATAACAACTACTGTTTTCGGTTTAATAGCATTCCTGCACCATCACTCAAGGATGTATCCATCTGTACAAAAAGGTTGTGCAAGAGCGCAAAAGATACCACATGCACTCGTGGACATGTTCTTCTCGAACTTTTACTCTATTTTTGTTTTAACCTGTGTGATGTCTGTTTGATATTAGGTTCAGACATTTCGCACATCTTCATCAAAGAAATAGGAGTAGCAACAACGTTGTCAAGATGATGGCTTCAGGCTTATTGACGTATCACCTTGTATGGTCTTTGTGAATAATTAGTAATATGACTGCATGCATCGTCCTGATGTAGAGGTAGGGGATACATCCTCCTTTTTTTTAAAAGAAAAAAATATACATGAGACAGGAAAAAGAGAGAAGCGAGTTCAACACACTGTTAAGAAACCCAGTTTATCCATCCTATATTGAAACGGAAACTATGGGGCGAAAACCTGGTTTGCACAAAAGTATAAGTTAGTCCTATTACAGATAAGAAAAAGTACCTTTAAACCCAATGTATTTCCCTGAACTTTTACCCTATGAGATCATTGAGATGTACAATACAAAAGAATAAAAGAATGACGCACCAACTGTATTGGTGAACAACCACTTGTGCATAATTAGAATGTGGCTGCGAGGTCTATTTAGTATTAGGCTTAGACTATCAGCATCCCTATATCAACTGGATAGGAGTAGTGATAGATGTTGCCTAGACGGTGACTTTATTCTTAATGTTGTATAACTTTGTAAAGTCTTGTGTGAATAATCAATAATGTGACTGAATGCATCACCCAAATGCAGAGGCCGGGGGTCCTCACTAGACTACATCAAAATAGAGACAGTTTCATATACTCTACAAAATTCCTACTGTTTCTGATCTTGATATTTTCTCCATGATAGCTGCCATATAATGCTATGGAATTAAGGATAGCCCACAGGTACTACTGAATAGTTCTATTTTATTTTGCTGCCAGAGAACACATTGAGTTTGATTCCTCTAAATAGGATTACGCTTGGCTATCAGAAGACTAGAAATATAATCTGGTGGTTCATGTTGTTGCCGTGGCTATGTCTTGCCCTAGTTCTACCTCTCTCTGCTGCACCTCTCTCTCTGGACTTGATCGGCAGAAGAAAAGAAAGAAAAACACAGCCAAGTTTCCAGCGCACGAACGCTGCCGCCGCTTGAACGGCCTGATATTCCACGAGCACGAACTCGTTCCAGCCACGGTTACAAGGATTCCATACAGGGCTTAAATACTTGGGCCACCGTAGGAGCACATACTCCACGTCCCCGGCCCGCCCACACGTTCGATCTGCCCGCTCTGGCTGCGTCCTCGTCACACACGTACGCGAACGACGCGCCCCGAGCCCACACGATCCCCACGCGCGCCCCCTATAGATCAACCTGAATGACCGCCTACATCTACGGCATGGCTACCGCGCGCACATACGCGCACCCATGCACATACACGCATGCACTAGCTACGGGCCCGACGCGGCCAGCGCGCGCCCGCACACGTGCTCGCTGCGCCCGCTCGTTGCCGCGGTTTACAGCGGCCAACACTCTTCCCCTAAGCTGTGGCCTAGAGGAGACCGATGTCCTCGACGCTGCCGTCCACCCGCAGCGCGCGCTCCGCCGCGCCGTCGACGTCGTCATCGTAGCCGCCACTGCCCTGACGTCGCTGCCGCGCCTACCATCGTGCCGCCGTGCCCTTCGCGTGCAGTCCTCACGTCCCCGCGCTCCCGCCGCGCACGTACGCGATCTGCGCAACCAGGTCCAGCGCCTCGACGCGGCCCACTCCCGGCTCCCGGCGCGCCCGCTACGTCTGGCGCGCGCCCATACACGCGCCCGATGCGGTGAGCCCGTCGTCGCGGCTTGTTCTGCCACGCTCCGCACGCCTCCAGCTCGCACCATGATCGCGCTCCGACGCGATCAGCGCGGCCGATCCGGCGTGTCCCGGAGCTTGGTCTTCCCTCCGCCGAGCCATGCCGCGCCACCGCGCAGGTCCGCCGCGGCCGCCGCGCTCCCCGCACGCACGGCATCATCGTGCCCCGCCGCCGCACGGGACGAGCGCCATCGCCGGCGAGCTCCTCCGAACCCGATGCTCCGATACCAATTGTTGTTGCCGTGGCTATGCCTTGCCCTAGCTCTACCTCTCTCTGCTGCACCTCTCTCTCTTTGGACTCGATCGGCAGAAGAAAAGAAAGAAAAACACAGCCAGGTTTCCAGCGCACGAACGCTGCCGCCGCTCGAACGGCGTGATATTCCACGAGCACGAACTCGTTCCAGCCACGGTTACAAGGATTCCATACAGGGCTTAAATACTTGGGCCACCGTAGGAGCACGTACTCCACGTCCCTGGCCCGCCCGCATGTTTGATCTGCCCGCTCTGGCTGCGTCCTCGTCACGCACGTACGCGAACGACGCGCCCTGAGCCCGCACGATCCCCACGCGCGTCCCCTGCGGATCAACCTGAACGACCGCTTACATCTACGGCATGCCTATCGCGCGCACATGCGCGCACCCATGCACACACACACACGCACTAGCTACGGGCCCGACACGGCCAGCGCGTGCCCGCACACGCGCTCGCTGCGCCCGCTCGTCGCCGCGGCTTACAGCGGCCAACAGTTCACGGAACCAACAGTGCATCTCTCCACTCTAACAAAATTCGCCAGACAGACGACAACCCTATTTTGTTCACGATCAACTTTCTGTTGGATAAATTCATATGTTTTCCAGTAATCTTCGAATTTCCGAGATCAAGTATCCGTAGCAAGACCTGTACATGCCATGACAAGAGATGGGAATGAGCGCAGCAGAGCAGTCAGACTGGATTATAACTGGGTACACCACTGGAGTGGGACAAAATTACTGTTCTGATCCTTAAGGCAAACTAAATCCCGATTTGACCTCGTTCCAAAAAAAATTTCGTTTCTGACCTTTTTCGGTGACGCCAAGGTCCCTGGCGTCTGGGTTACGCAGCAGACGCCACGGTCCCTGGCGTCTGGCCCCTGGCCCGCACTGCCCGCCTGCCCGTTGACCTGCTGACGTGGCAAAGGGGCCAGACGCCAGGGTCCCTGGCGTCTGGCCCCGGTAAGTGCATAACCGCGCGGGCCAGCCCACCCATCCCCATCTTTCTCCTGGCGGCGCACGACGAACAGAGGGCTCTGTTCTTCGCCCCTTCTCTCCCTCCCACCACCACCCCCCTTGATCTACTCCATCAACCCCTCAAACTCACAGATCGGACCCCCCCAAGCTTCTTTGAGGTATTCTCCCCCATTCCCTCCAATTTTTTTTTGTTTTCCCCTCTTTGGTTGGATGCATTATTCAACACTAGGTGATGTTAGATGAGTAGATGGTTTCTTATTTTTAGAAAATTTTGTGTAGTTGATAGATGATTAGGTATGCAGTAGATGATGTGTAGTTGAACATGTAGGTAAAATCAATTCGGTTTTGTGTATATGTTGTCCATAGGATTTTTTTTTGAATTAAGAGGGGTGATGAATATATGATTTGTGTATGTAAAATAGACTTTGGCATACTATATTTGGTTTGATAGATGATGTGTGTATGTGTAGATAATCCTATTGTTGGCATACTATTGTTGGCAAAAAAATTTATGCAAAAGAGATGATGAAATTTTCTTATTGTGTGTGACATGATTTGTTCAATAGAATGGCGGATGATGATAATGAAATATATTTGATGGTGAAATTTGGTACTCTAGATGATATGTTTGCATATGTAGAAGAAAGAAATGATGTGGTTATGTTTGAGAAGAATGGTGTTTTCATATGGAATAAACTTGGAGAAGGAAATTGTTTGATATTGTTCATGTATTCATAGATGTTTGTGAAATTTTTTTGTAGGATGGCGGATGGTGATGGACCTTGGTATGACGGATTAATCGATGAGTGGGATAAGGAGCATCGTGCTCGTGCCATTGAAAATGGACAGGTAAGAAGCAAGACTGGGTCAATTTTCGTTGTTTCTCATTTGTGTTCTTGTATTGATTATTAAAACATCACTTTATTTGCAGGTTGTAGTTGCTATGCGCATGAGGGGTCATTCCGCTGATGACTTTGATTACGACCCGCGGTATGAGCCTTACATTCGGAGATTGGGTCTTCTCCCATTCGTGTTGCAGTTCAAGCGACGCGCTCCGCCGGTGAACCACGCGGCGCTGACCGCACTTGTGGATCGTTGGAGGCCGGAGACTCACTCCTTCCACCTTCCATGTGGGGAGATGACGATGACCCTACAGGACATGGCTATGATAAGCGGCCTTCCTATCAATGGACAAGCTGTTACCGGTCGTGTCAGCGTGGGTAATTGGCGAGAACGGACTGCCGATTTAATTGGCGTTCAGCCCGAGGGTCCTCAGGAAGGCAAGGCCGATACAGCGAAAGTGAGGCATTCTTGGCTAAAACTGGTCAGAGGAAACACCAACCCGTGCCCTCAGGATGCCAATGACGTGGTTGTGCAGCAGTACGCGCGGGCCTATCTTTGGTATGTACTAACCAAGGTAGTCTTCTCAGATGCAACCGGGAACTCAGCCCTCTGGATGTTCTTGGAGCCACTTAATAACTGGGATACCCAGTATAGCTGGGGTTCGGCCGCACTAGCATACTTGTATCGTCAGGTAAGAGATATTTGCAACCAATTATTTTGCATTTGTCATGCGCCTCCATATCTAACATGTTTGTTTGATTGCAGCTTGACTTGGCGTGTCGGAGGAAGGGAGGTACATCCTCATTGTCTGGGTTTGTTTGGAGCCTATCCGTGTGGATGTGGGAGCGGATCCCGGTTGGACGGCCCGATTTGAAGAACCCCCTCATGGCAAACCCACGGGGTAATCATGACGGGTTGCATGATGATGATCCATATCGGCGCCCTACGCTTGCTTACTATTGGGAACAAGTGACAGTGTACACAGGAAGCTCGCATGTGCGATACAAGTGCTATATGAACGAGCTGGACACCTTGACTGCTGAGCAGGTTATGAGAAGTTCGATGAGATAAAATTTAGTCAAGAATGAAACTTATGTATGTAGCTAACAATGTATCTCTTTGTTTTGCAGGTACATTGGTTGCCTTATGTGGAAGATCGTGACTTTGATCTTAATGAGATGTGCACGCGTGATAGCCATCTTTGACGGGCGAGGTGCCCAATGATATGCTTCTTCGCAGTCGAGTGGCACTTTGTAGACCGTGTGGCAAGACAATTTGGAAAAAGACAAGGTATTCCAATTGAGGAGAGCAAGGAGGAAATGCTATCTCTGCATCGGTAAGCAAGCATGCCTTGAGTATGTAGTAGAGCATTGAATAAGTCAGTGTTTGCTAATGCTTTGTCCCGTGCATCATTTGTAGGTTCGATCGAAGGAACAATCAGGATATATCGGATTGGGCAAACAAACACCGTGCGTGGATAGAAATTTGGAATCAAAGAGACACGTTAGTGCAATCAGAGAATAGACCTCACAATCAGTCAGCATATCAGAAGTATCAAGTGTGGTATGCGGATCGTTACCGGTTAAAGCTGAAGCCAGGTTGGACTCACGAGGAGTGGTCGGAGTTGGTGTCTGAAGACCCGGAGACTGCAGAAGGTTATCATACCTTCAACACGGCTGTGAGAGACACCAGAGGGGCTCATGTTGACTACACACCGATGCACGACGAAATGGTAGTCTGTTTGACCTATTCTAACATACTTGCATCATGTTGTCTTCTTTCAAATACATAAGTTTGGTGTGTTCATGAATTGCAGGGCAGAGAGTTGCTTCTGTGCGTCAACGATGCCAATGTTGCACTGAGTCATCCAGCTGATGGTGCATTATCTGAGAGGACTCTTAGGAGCACGATGGAGGTTAGTCGCAATATATTATAAAAGTTTTTTTCGCGGATTAGTTATTTGGATCTCATATCATAGCATCTTTTGTGTTGTCGCAGAAGTTCAAGAAGCGGTTCCATAAGATGGCAGCTATGCTTTCTTGCCATGGTGCTAAGTCCAGTGACGTGTATGCACCAGGTAGCCGCGCCGCCAGAGCTAATAAACGGCGTTATGTCCAGAACGAAGAGGACATAGAGGAGGAGGTCAATGAAGAGGAGCCAGCACATCAAGAGGAGCCAACACATCATGATGAGC
Source organism: Triticum dicoccoides (assembly GCF_002162155.2). Taxonomy (NCBI): domain Eukaryota; kingdom Viridiplantae; phylum Streptophyta; class Magnoliopsida; order Poales; family Poaceae; genus Triticum; species Triticum dicoccoides. Next base: position 278,675,856 of record NC_041380.1, on the reverse strand, counting down.
ATGAGTATGATGCAACACATCAAGAGGATCATGAGTATGATGTTGATGCTCCACAACCATCACAGGTTACACAACTGACACAAGGCAATGCCCGCTCTAGAAAAGGCAAAGCCATATCTAAGACACCGGGCAAGAAAGGTAGAAAGAAGACATGGAACACTCAATTCCATAGTCCGGAGTATCCTCATCAATTTATGCCTGCGGGAATGCAAAGATATAAGTCCAACATTGATGCAGAGGCGGAGGAGGCTAGCGAAGAGGAGGAGCATGAGGCTAGCGAAGAGGAGGAGCATACACTTGCAGATATCGTGAAGAGAGGAAGGAAGAAGTGAGCTTGTTGTAGTTTGTTTCAATGAGCTTGTTCTAGTTTGTTTCGACGAACCTGGTGTAGTCTCTTTCCATGAACTTGTTGTCGTTTCTTTCCATGAACTTGTTGCCGTTCGAATTAAGTTGTACCGGATTCGTGAAGTTGCTATGAATGTTTGACATGAATGAATGATGTGATTTATGGTAATTGTTGTTTCCTGTGATTTAGTCATTTAAATGAATGTTTATATGAATGTCTGACATGAATGATGAAATCTGTATTTAGTCATTTATATGCACAGGGAGCCAGACGCCAGGATCCTTGGCGTCTGGCTGTATGTCAGGGGACCAGACGCCAGGGTCCTTGGCGTCTGGATGTATGTTAGGGGACCAAACGCCAGGGTCCTTGGCGTCTGGCAGTCTACTGACACCAGAAACAGGGTAAAGCAGGGGAGCCAGACGCCAGGGTCCTTGGCGTCTGGTCCTGGTGCAGACAATGCTTTTTCACTTGTAGTTTTGTCTTTTCACTTGTAGTTTCGAATAACATACATACATAAGCATTGCATAGTCTTTTCATAACACTATAGTTGACAAATGACAAACATAGTTCAAATTACAAACTTAGTTCATGACCACGATGGTCTACGATACAATGCAAATTACAAACATAGTTCAAATTACACAAATAGTCTCGAATGACATAAGTAGTTCATGACCACGATGGTTGAAACGACATGAACATCACATATAACTCGGTTTCCTGTAGCAATGCAAGTCAACAACCCTTTTCCATTTCCATTCTTCCAGCATTTCTTGAATCTTGTCATCATCAGTTATGTCAACCAATTTTCTTTCCCCGGGGCCATCTGACTTCCTCCTGCTGACGTAGTACACAAAATCCTCTTCCTTCAACCCTTGCTTCAACATGAATTTAGTCTTCAACCAATCGAAAGTGAGGTCCACTTGACTAACTTGCACAATACATGGAGACAAGCCATGCACATGAACAACAGGGCTAAGCACCCACTGAGTTTCGTTAGCCATCTACAGCACACAAATCTCTTAGTAGCTAACCTATGATACATTAAACCAAGAGGAAAACAAACTAGGGTTTTCACAAAAGTATGATAAATTAAACCAACCAAAAAATGGGGGTGGAGTTGATTTACCTTCTAGTCTCGAAATCCTGAAGATCCAACGGTGAAACCGGACCGATTTGTGAGAGATCTGAGGGGGGGGGTTAGGGTGCTGGACGAGGGAGTGACGTTGGCAGGGCTAGAGGTGAGAGTGGGTGGATATGAGTGAAATGAGAGGGGTAGAGGTGGAGATGAATGGATGAGAGGGGTAGAGGTGGGCCCAAAATCTTATCCACTCGAATCTTATCCATTAGACAGGAATGCTTTCTGGACACCAGACGCCAGTGACCTTGGCGTCTGGGTGTCCATCAGACACACCAGACGGCCTGTCTGGTCACCTGCGTGAGCAAAGCAAGCCAGACGCCAGGGACCCTGGCGTCTGGGTGTGGGAGGCAGACGCCAGTGACCTTGGCGTCTGGGTGTCCATCAGACACACCAGACGGCCTGTCTGGTCACCTGCGTGAGCAAAGCAAGCCAGACGCCAGGGACCCTGGCGTCTGGGTGTGGGAGGCAGACGCCAGTGACCTTGGCGTCTGGGTTCCATCAGACACACCAGACGGCCTGTCTGGTCACCTGCATGAGCAAAGCAAGCCAGACGCCAGGGACCCTGGCGTCTGGGTGTGGGAGGCAGACGCCAGTGACCTTGGCGTCTGGGTGTCCATCAGACACACCAGACGGCCTGTCTGGTCACCTGCGTGAGCAAAGCAAGCCAGACGCCAGGGACCCTGGCGTCTGGGTGTGGGAGGCAGACGCCAGGGACCCTGGCGTCTGGGTGTGGGAGGCAGACGCCAGGGACCCTGGCGTCTGGGTGTGGGAGGCAGACGCCAAGGACCCTGGCGTCTGGGTGTGGGCCTGGTGTTTTTGCACACAACTTGTTAAAGTTTTTGCTTAGCAACAACTAGCAAACACTGTTAAATATGAACAAAGCATGCTACTCTCAACCAAAAATATGAACAAAGCATATCAACTAGTCTCGAATGACGAACATAGTTTGCACATAATCTCAAATAGTCTCGAATGACAGAAATAGTTCATGACCACACAAGGTCTCGAATAATAAGTTCATACATTAAACAAAGTCTCGACAGTTCATCATCGACGCCGGTGCCTTTCCATTTGTCTACTGAGTAGTCCGGGGCCACTTTCCCTTCTTGTCACGTGCCTCGTCCTCCTCTCGTGCATCGCGAGCCCTTGCAAGTTTGCTTGCCCTCTCTTCTTGACGAGCCGCCTTCTCTTTGCGTGCCCTCTCTTGCTCACGCTTCTTGCGCTCACGAGCCTCCTTCTCACGACGCTCCCGCTCCAATCCCCGTGCATAGGACTCCTCGAATAGGCGCTGCCTCCGTAACCAATCTGCACGTTGGTCCTCTTGGATATCTTTTGGTACCTCGTGATCTATCCAAGTGAAGTACTTGCAAAGTGGAGGAGGGGACTACATATAAACCATGATTTTGTTAGACATATGAGTGACAACTTGTTGATGTTTTTTATATGTACACCTAACATACCGGTGGTATGTCATATGCGTTAGTTGGCCTTCGACGATCATGTGCACAGTTGGGACACACGAAAAACCTTCTACCTTCTGTCCATGACTTGTTGCGGTCAGTGGACACCTTCAGCTTGCAAACATCACCACACCAACATGGTGGTGTGGGCACATCCTTCTCCTTCTTCTTGTCCAAACTGGCCTCCAACCACGTCTTCGGCATGTCCTCTTGGTCCGCGCACGGTGGCCTCGTCCTGGAACCGGATGAAGCCATGCCTACAAAAAGAACAATTGTTAGCACAAGACATTAAGAGAGCAAATGCATAAATGCTAGGAATTGTATGAACAAATAATATACCATTATTATTAGATCAACCATCTGGATTAAACAAATAACCGAAGGCCGATCCATTATCAACCATTCCTCTACGACCACCTCTAGCACTTGTGCTTCCTCTTCGACCACGACCACCTCTAGCACTTGTGCCTGCTCGACCACCACCTCTAGCACTTGTGCTCCCTCTACGAACACTAGCACCTCTAGCACTTGTGCTCCCTCTACGACCACCACTACCACCTCTGACACTCGTTCTTCCTCGACCACCACCACCGTCACCTCTTCCACCTCTTTCACCATCGGTGCCGCCTCCACGACTTGTTTTTCTTTTTTTGGTTTTCTTTTTTTTGCATGTCCGCTCATTGTGTCCCCCTTCACCGCACACCCCACAGTTGATAATGTCAGGAGCCTCCATGAAATGACCGCTACCAAATTGTTTCATGCCAGTGTATCCAGCCAGGTCATCCATATCACCCCTGAACCTCTTAGTTCTCCTTCTACCCTTCGTCTCCACCTTCAGAAGAGGGTCTGGCCTAATATGAGGGCCATGGTACTCAGGCCACTGTGATTGGTCCAAGAAAGGTTGAAATCTTGGCGCCCATGTCAACCTAGTAGCTTCCACATGGAACTCTTGCATCCTCACGGTTTTTCCATCATTAACATGTATGTTTGTCGCCTTCGCCGCCGTTATCAAATGCGAGCATGGCCAATGATACTTACTAGGCCTCTCGCACTGGCACCACCGAGTCTTCAGTTTCACCTCGAATGCAGCACCACCATATTGTCTACCATCTCGTGTTGTGCCACCTGGCTCATCAATTTGATAGATCATTTCAAGTCTATCGAATACGATAACTTGTTATCGTGAAGACTTGCTTGCTTGTAACTGCAACCATTCATCAACCTTTTCCGGATAATCCTTTTTTTCACCTATCCATTTTGCAGTCTCTTCAGAATGCCTCTGAAAGTACTCATTAAGCTTGAAGAAGGTGTACTCCACTATTGCAGTCACCGGCAAAGCACGAGCACCCTTCAACACATTGTTGAAACATTCTACGAGATTGCTCGTCATGTCGCCATATCGCCAACCACCATCATCATGAGCGCGTGCCCACTTGTGCTTCTCACTTAAATTCCTAGTTAAGAAGTCTTTTCCCCCTTCGTTCACCGCTGCAGAGAGTTTGTTGTAACGAGCATCGAAACCTTGGGTGGTGAAGGCCACACATACATGGGTAAGGTCTTTGCTGAGCTCCTTGCTCTTACATGCCCGGTAAAAGTTGGCCACGAAATGCCTCATGCACCATCTGTGGTGAAGCTTTGGAAATCCTGGAATAACAATGTCCATTGCCTTGAGTATGCCATGATGTCGGTCCGATATGATGCATACCTCCCTAGCCCCAATCACGTTGTGCCTAACATGACCCATGAACCACTCCCAGTTGTCTTGGTGCTCGGAAGGCACCAAAGCAAATGCACATGGCAACACGTTGTCGTTTGATGAGTGCGCCATTGCTACCATTAGTGTGCCCTTATATCTACCGGTCAAGAACGTGCCATCTATAGACAAGACCGAACGACAATGCTGAAACGCCTCCACACATTGTCCATAACTCCAGAAGGCACGGTGGAACACTCCCTCGTGATCCTCGACCACATGAAACATGCCCGGGTTCCTATGTGCAATGGCGGCCAACAACCTTGGGAGCTGGTTGTATGCTTCTTCATAACCACCGTACAACATCCTAATAGCATTTGCCTTTGCCTTCCATGCCTTCCCATACTTGACTTCATAACCAAATTGTTTTTTCACCGTCCGCATGAGAAACCTCACTTTCACAGTGGGATCAAAGGCTATGTCTTTCATCCATTTGTATCCAAGATACTCAGATGTGAGTTGACGGTGTGTCTTTCTAAGTCGTTTCGATGGCGGTTTGCATCTATGAGTGGTATCACAACTTGTTAACACCCATTCTTCGGTTTCTTTAAGCTTTCTTGCACGAACCTTCCATGTGCATTCCTTTTGCTCACACACCACGGTGTAACGCAATTTCATGTTGGAGTGCTCAACATAAATTGGCCTATGGTTTCGAATGGCATAGTCAGCCAACCAAAACTTCAGCATAGGCAAGCTCAGAAACTTCAATCCTTTCTTCAAATAAGCATTCTCGTCCTCATTCTCCACCCTTGGTTCTCCTGGATCCGGGCATGGTGTTGGCTCAATCGCCGTCATTCTCATTCCACCGTCAACAACAGCTTTATGGGCAAGGCCGAGATCTTTAAATAAGTGAGTTCTTTTTTGTAAGCCCGTCAGCTCAAAGTGGATTTGGTTCTCCTCCTTTGTGAATCCATCCTCGTCCAACTGTTCAACTGGACCCTCATCATCCGAGTCATACGCATATTGACGCCTAAAAGGCAAGTCACGATCCATGTCCTTTTGCGCTATGTACACATCCAAGTCACCAACATCATTGCCATGAAACCCTTCTTCTTGCTCTTCGTCGTCATCATAAGCATCTTCATCCTCTTGAATTACTCCGTCACTAGCAATCACCTCAACTTCATTTGCTTGGCTAGTTGGTCGTTGGCTAGAAGCATTGGGGGCATACAACTCAACCTCATTTGCTTGGCTAGTTGGTGGTTGGCTAGAAGCATTGGGGGCATACAACTCAACCTCATTTGCTTGGCTAGTTGGTGGTTGGCTAGAAGCATTGGGGGCATACAACTCAACCTCATTTGCTTTGATAGTTGGTACACGGGGACATGGTGGGGGATAAACATTGGGGGCATCAACCACAACCCTATGCTCAACAAGTGCCACCATTGTCCTCTCGCTCATGTCATCCATTGGGGAAGAGACATGCCGGTTCAAATCAAAGGTAAACCGAGGAGATTCAGTGGTGGCAAACAATTCAAGTGACTTGTCTTCCGATTGGGATACTTTTTCCTTGTATACATCCCAATGCAAATCCGAGGTGATAGGCATACTTTTCAAGCGAGATTTGGCTCCAACTCCAACATCATACCTTCCTATTAACTTAACATCAACATTGGTGTCCATCCACTTCAAGACTTGTCTCACTTTTGCAACAACATCCTCATAGCTAGGGCTTCTATCAAAAACCAATGGTTCCTCACCCGTGTCGGCATTGTTACTCAAGAATGCCTCCTTGTCAATGTAATGAACATTAACAAGTCTCTCCATCTAAAAATTACATGAATGCATTTAAGACCTCAATGAGAATTGGTGTTTATCCAAATACATCTTATTATATCCAAATTATATCAACACTAAATTATTGGTGATGACCACAAAAGTATCACTAATCACTAATTAACACACTAAGCAAAGTTAACCCTAATCACTAACTAACCCTAACCCCCAATCTTTCTACTCAACAAACATATATTCCTACTACACACCATGCATAGCACTATATTATCAAAGTTAACCAAGCCATTCACACTAACATAAGGGGGAGAAAACATGAACTAGGGTTCCACCAACATGTATAAAATGCAACCAAAAGGACAAGACTTAACAAAAAATAATTGGATGATTTGGGAGAGATTAACAAGAGCAACAAAGTGATGGAAAGATCCACCTAAGGGATGTACCTTTTGGAGAGGATTTGAGGGGGAGCTTGAGGGGTGAGAGAGAGTGGGGAGGCAGCAGCTCTTCTTCAAGCTCGGGCTGGATTGGGGAAAGTGTGTGGGGTGGGACCCACACACTCTCCCGGTGGGGTTATCCACTTACCGAGGCCAGACGCCAGGGACCCTGGCGTCTGGCCCCTTTGCCACGTCAGCAGGTCAACGGGCAGGCGGGCAGTGCGGGCCAGGGGCCAGACGCCAGGGACCGTGGCGTCTGCTTCGTAACCCAGACGCCAGGGACCTTGGCGTCACCGAAAAAGGTCAGAAACGAAATTTTTTTTGGAACGAGGTCAAATCGGGATTTAGTTTGCCTTAAGGGTCAGAACAGTAATTTTGTCCACTGGAGTGTAAGCACGATGTCCTTCATGAGTGCACATGATTCAGCCTCCATTTTTTTTTGTAGTGGAACACCATAAGGCAGTTCGAAAAGATTACGTCACCCGAACAAGTACGAAGAACCATCCCTGCACCGGCGCTTTCGTCTGACTGAATTGTTGCTACAACAAAAGTGATGTTTACTTATTTTTTCTAATTAAAGTGATGTTTACATAGTTCTCTGCCTAACAAAACGTAATCCTCTCAAAACAGGGTTATGACTTATGAGCTTCAGGCCACTCCCAGTAGTTGACCTTTTATTCTTTGAGATCCAGTGGTTGACATTGGCATTGTCTTTTAGCACTAACGCATCAGATTTTGTATAGGTGAAGAATAATTAACACAGGAGACCGTTTGTTATCTTAGGCTGGTTGTAAAATGAAAGTATCATAGTTATTATCATGTATGCCAACTAGGCAATTTTCATGAGATGACATAAAATTAAATGAAGAAAGAAATGGTTGAGTATCATATGCTGGAATCTATGGAAGCAGCGCAACGACGGGGTGTTTGGCAGAATGGACTTACAGAACGTAGAGGACACCGTTGACCTAACCTGGCAAGAACTTGAGATGAGAACTTGAGATGTGGACGAGGGCCGGAGCGACCGGAGTAGCTACGTTTTGTGAGTAGTAGGCTTGGGTTGTGTATGGAGGCTATGGTAGGACTGTGTGTGATGCCTACCTAGAGATGATGTAAACTTCTGTACATATTTTTCTCCCTTCTATAAAGCTAAGGTACGCCATTGGCGTATCCTCGAAAAAAGATACAACCCACTACAGACAGCCTTAGTATTGTCCCTATACTATTTTTTTTCTAAGGCGGACTCCTCCACTACAATAAACACTTAGAGCATCTACACGCGGACACCCATACCGTCCCCAAACGCATGCATGGACGGCCCGGCGACTAACCGGTCGTGAAAACCGACCCAGTCGGGTGCCTTAAACCGTCCCGAAACGCCCAGGCTGTCCGACGCCCCTCATACCTAGCCCAAATATGGGGCGGATATGGGGCGTCCCGGGCGCGTCCGCCACGCCGACTTGGCTCACCCGCGCCCACAAATATCCCCATCCGAAAAATCCTAGACTGCAATCAATCTGAACTCCACTTCACTCCCCTCTTCGTTGATCCACTTCTGATCCCCTCCGATCCCATTCGATGGCCGGCGACAGAAGCAGCGCTTGCTCTGGTGGGGAATTCGGCAGCTCCGATGATGACTGGTGACCCTGCTGCGCGAAGCGGACCTTGATGATGTTGAGGAGGTCGCCCTCCACATCGCGCTGAAGCGCTCGCAGCTCGACCAAGGCGGATTTGGGAGTGGTGGATCAACTTCTCAGCGCCCATCGACGCAGCACTGGTGACGTCCTCGGCACATCCCGCCCGACATGCAGCTCTGGCCGCTCCACTCCTTCAGGCACACCTCCGACCACCACCCACTGCTCCGGAAGTGGTACCCGACAACCGCTCGGTCCTCGTGCCCACCCGGCGCTGGCGTGCACGAGAACGCTCGAGTCCACGACACGAGCAGCCGGGCGCGAGCGACAACGGGCAAGGGAGAGGACGACGGCGGGGGAAGCACCTATCGTGCGCCGCTTATACGGGAGCTTGCCGGTCGATCCCGAGGCTGCGCTCCTCACGCCGGTCTTCCGCCACTCTCAAGCAACGCGTAGACGGATGCAGAGCGCAAGGAAAACAAGGAGGCGACAGCGAAGGCGAAGGCGGCCCACCATGCGAAGGAGCTGGACCACCTGCTCTGCAGGTTGTCAGGCCCAAGGTGCAGCTCTGACTCCGACTTGACGGACGGCTCCACCTCCAGCTCTGACTACGACGCACCTCCGCACGCTGACATCTACATGGAGGAGGGACACAGCCGTGCCGACGACCGGAATGGGAAGGGGCCGACGAGGAAATGGTGATTTCCTCCGCCCTTCCATGTTTTATTTATGTTCTATCTATGTTCTAAGTATTTGTAGTATGTGTTTGCACTATTTGCCAATGAACTTCAATGAACTATGGTCCTTTTGTCTGGTGATGCAATTGTGATTCGGCGTGTTGATCGTGTTTATACGTAGCGTTGCATGGGTGCCTGGGTTTTGGGTTTCGGATATGAGGGACGCATATGTGGAAGCTAACATATAAGGTGTGATTGCGCAGTGCCTGAGGGGACGGATTTTCCTAGTCCGGATGTAGATGCTCTTTGTATTTGTACAATAGGATGCATTGAGTTTGCATAACACAATGCAACATCGTAGTCATTGTAGTTGTATCCACTTGATGCTGCATTTTGAGTCAATAAAATTCATTCTTTATCCAAAAAGCATATATAATATGATGCATCGAGATGTTAACTATCCAAATGACAAGGATGTTGTAATACATGATACACATGTTTGTGTGTATTCGAGAAAAAATGACAAGGTAGAACTAAAAAACTGACAAGGCAAGTGAAATGCGGACAATATGAGACATCTACTAGGACTGTCCCAATCAGCATGGTTCTTGATTTTGAAAAAAAATCACAATTGCTGACGATGTCTTTCTCAATGAGGGCAACAACACAACAATGTGCTCGCGCTTCGCCTGGGACCGGCGCCCCTTTATTTCTCCTCACATAGCGGATAGTGTCACCGCCAGTGGGATCCGTCCCACGCGCATGGCCTCGGTCGTGCTATGGTCCGTCGGCAGGATCCCTCCTGGTTGCGCCTCCGGTGGCTGGTGACCGATCTGGTTCACCTTATCCTGGATCTGGTCTATGCTGGCGCCCTGCTGCCCTCCGCTGGACCTCATTCATGGCTCATGCCCTTGCTGCAGAGCACTCTCAGTGAGGAGGACAGGGTGGATGGAGGTGACTAGAGTAACTCGTTGGGGCCAGTGTGGTGTTGCGTGGGCTGGCTGGTGGCTAGCCCTTGGCTCTAGCAGGTCCTGGCGGCACCATGGCTACGAGGGCAGCATTGGGGGCAGCCATGGCGGCCGATATGGGGTTCCCGACCCAGATATGTTTCCCTCCGGCAGAGGTCCTAGGGTTCTTCTAGTGCCAAAACGGCGTTCTGCTTGATGCTAGCCCTCATTGATCTGGCCGTTGATTTCTGGATCGGATAGGATTCAGTCGTGTGCACCCCTATTTCAGCTCAGGTGGCTTTAGGAGGGCGTGAGGTGAAGCTTCATTGTCTGTTAACATTATGGAACATCTCGATATTTCGATTGTCATGGTAAAGATTGTGGCGGAGAGCGTCATGGCAGGTGAGGTCTGGGGTCTTGTAATGGCGGATCGCGTCTTCATGGCGATGATGACTTTGCTTGGTGATTCATGACTCGTAGCAGCGACATTGGCAAGTGGGGGAGGAAACACAGGTGGAGTATAGAGTCCTAGCTTTCAGGGTGAAAACCCAAGGCCTAGCTTTAATTGGTTGTGCCTGACAATGACCTTGTTGAAGCCATTATTTTGAGAGCGCGGACCTTCTCAAGGGTGAAAACCTAAGATCTAGTATCGGATGATGACAATGTTTGTGCGCTGTTTTCTTCTTGTAGGCGTCGTTTTGGAGGATGTTGTCTAGGTGGTGGTTTGTGCTACATCTACAAGGAATTGATCAGTATAGCGGGATATTTTTCTTCTTCTTCTTTTAGTCTTTTGGTTGTGTGCATCTGTAATGTCTTTATGACATTGCATTGTTGCAGAGGCTTGGTGTAATTTGTATCTCCGCGATATTAATATATTCTCCTTGTCGAAAAAATAACAACACATCAATGTCATGGAAGGACGACATATCAATGGTATCTCTCAACAGTCACGTTGATAAAAAGTGACGAGTGTGTATACACTTCTACACTTCTCTTGATCTTTTTCTTGGTGACACGACACCTACAACAGGATGCCGTCGAAGGATGACATACCAACGACATAGGTGAATAACTGCATGGACAATTAAGGGAGTATAAAAAATTACACTAATCTTTTCCTTTCTCTTACACATAGATTTTGGACCCTGATAAATGCTACACGTGTGGGCTGAAGGAGGCTACAACACATGCCCTTCTAGCCATCCATTGTGACACGTTAGCTTTTTTGTTTTTTCCACACATGCATGCAAACAGGGAAGAAAACAGATGATGCCAGCTTGAATTTTTTGGGGTTTTCAAACTTTAAATTGTCTCTTAAATGAAAAATCCGATTGAAAATCCATTTTCGCCATTAAATCCATTGCTACGAGGACTTCAAAACTAGATCACATATCGATATGTTTCAACGATATTTTTTGGCGGTCCAAAGTTGCCATGTCTATTGCACATAAATTGCGACGGTATTTACACTGAAGTTGCCATGAGATGTTTGAACTACTTTTTCTTCTATGTTTAAAGTAAATTTTGATATGTTATAAAGAAATTAAATTTGTCATGGTGAATTACTAAAATTTTCCATGATCCATGAAATAATTTTGACATGGTTCATAATTAAAAAGAAATCTGTCATCAATTACTTTAAAAATGCATGGTCAATGACTCAAATTTATCATGAACCAAAACCTAAAATTGCTCTAGTGAATTACTTAAATTTGCCATGGTTCATAAAAAAATAATTTTTATGGTCAAAATACTAGAACTGCTATGTTCAAAATACTAAAATTGCTATGATCTATAAACTAAAATTGCCAAGATGAATTATTAAAAATTGCGATGATCCATGAATTAAATTTGATGTGGTTAATTACTAAAAATTGACATGGTCTATTAATTAAATTTGGCGTGAAAAGTATTTGAAATACAATGGTAGCTTTAAATCTAGAAAAAAAATGGATGAAACATATCATGGCAACTTTAGTGTAAACACTAGGGCAACTTGAGTGCAACATCATGGCAACTTTTGGCCCCCCAAAAAAGTCATCGAAACATATCAATATGGGATCTAATTTTGAAGAACTCGTCGAGACGGGTTTAATGGTGAAAACAAATTTTTGATCATATTTTTTGTTTAAGAGATAAAACATTTTGAAGTCCGAAAAATCAAAAAGATTTCGCTGGTGTCATATGTTTGATGTGGCAAAATGGATGGTAATGGAAGCGTTTGGACCATGTTGCTTCGTGCCCCACGTGCAACACCTATCATTTGGGTAGATTTTTTTTATAGAAAAAGGCATATGCCCGACTTTATGAGTAAAGCCACCACGTAGAGGTCTAGTATAGAAAACAAAAAAACCGAATTTAGAGTCTCAAAGCACATAAAAGGCAACTCATCCATAA
>NC_041380.1:278530663-278662858 GCF_002162155.2 Triticum dicoccoides | reverse complement strand
CCATCAGGGTAATAGCTTCAACATCAGTAACCTTAGCGAGAGGGCTCCACTCTTGTACAAAAGTAGCCAATTTAAACAAGATGTCAGTCGGTTTGTTAGAAAATAATTGTTTAATGGTAAATTTGTGGCACACATTCCACAAAGACCAAGACAAGTCACCCAACTTCATTGGCCAGCCCCGCCCTGGACTCTCCTTCTCTTTGCCTGCCATTTTGGAAGCTGGCGAGAAAGGTGACCCCGACTTATCGAACCCATAGGAGGATCATGCCCTTTAAGCTATGGTCTCAGACAAGCTTTTGCTAACAGAACGATTCTAGATTTTGACCGGATCATAAATCAAACTTGGCACTGCAAACACTTAAAATAAAAATAGGTACAAATATGCATTCTTAATGCTTACAACCATATATTTGTGAAGGGACCAGATATGATCTTAATTTGTGCGCCGTAAGTCACCAATCGATATGTGCTTGTTTATGAACTGGAGTGGGGGATGTGTCCAAATTACGTCTTGACCAACACGTGTCCTGTATCAAGAGTCAGTTGTCCAACTGAAGGCTCTATCCATCTCGCGGGATTGCCTCGTAATTAAGATTCAAATAATCATACAAAAGCATTGGGCGTTTAATGACTACACCTCCTGAATCCCCAGAGATAGGATCCGTGTTATCATACTAATCCTTTCTGTCGTTGGTGTTCAGAGTAAAACTTCATGGTCTCCCTGCCCTTAGCCTCTCTGTGGCTCATTCTCTATGATCCTGGGTACCTGCAGGGATGAAGAATGCGAACGAGACAAGAGACAATGACGAAATACTTTTTATTCACACATACAGGGCATTAATTAAAAGCACTTCTATTGATCCCTCCAACAAATACATTGGGTTGCAAAGCTCTTGCCTCAACCCATACCTTACCGAACTACTCACACATGGAAATCAGATCACACAAAGAGCACATCATGAAGGTAGATTGATTGGTAATATGTCTTACAATGGATGCAGGAAGAACTATGGTGGAGATGAATATGGTGGCTATGGAGATGGGAATTGGTGCCGGCTAAGGTTGATGAAGATGGGGATGAAGACGACTCTCTGTTTTGCGGTTCCATGGCTCCTCTATTGACATTTTGGCCTCGACCCTTTATAAATTTTGTTTAGGTGGACGAGAAGCGTCGATTTCCATGCCATACGACCTCTCATTCGAGCGGGCGCGGTCGCATGGAATGTCTTCTTCTACTCCGTTTCTTCTGGTGCGCCTCCACTTGATTTCTTCTATCTCCTCATTTACTCATTTCCATATTCTGACTTGATTTTGTCCATAAATAGCCCATTTCCCATGAAAACAAAATAAAGAAAGGATTTTTGGAATCATATGCATTCATTAGTCATTGGTGGCAATATCAGAGTGAATATCTTAGTTTTAATTAAATATATCTGTTTAAACTCAGGTAAGAGTGTAAAATAACAGTCATCAGGCGCCCACCGACGAGGCCAAGAAAGACACGATTTTCGGTGTGCAGGACACCTGGACGTCCATGGCTAGGACTACCCCACCAACACCGAGGGAGAATTCAAAAAAGGTAATAGGATTAGCATGTTTGGGTGCAATAGCAACAATTTCATGTTTAACATATAGAACAATAGCAAGTTCTTCTCCATAAGCATAATTCATATTGGCATCTTGGCCACAAGCATAGTAAGCATTAATTCCATCAAAAAGGTATATCTCAAATGAATCCAAGGAATCATAGCATTCATCCTTCGGTAAGCACGAAGGAAAATTAAACAATGTATGGGATAAAGAGTTACTCTCACTAGAAGGTGGGCATGAGTAGCTAATCCGCTCTTCCTCCTTTTGTTCTTCGCTCTCCTCGTCATCTTTTTCATCAAATGATCTCACAGTTTCAGCAATTTCTTCATCCATAGATTCCTGCAAAAATATTAGTCTCTTCCTGGACAACGGAGACTTTCTCAATAAATGCATCAATATCGACATTGTATTTTTATAGTTCTCATAGCAAAAAAATTATGTCTATAAATAGCATCATCAAAATATTCATACTTTTCAAACAAAGATTCAATTTCATAAGCACCCTCAAATGCGACAAATTCTTCTATTCATTCCACATCATAGTAATCATATATACCATTAGCATAAGAAGCCAAAGTTTCACTATCATAAATTCACATAAAAGGGAAAGGTGTGGAGCCTACATCCTAGAGTAACAAGTATAATCATATCTCAAGCATAAATCCCAAGCATACCATTGCAAATAATTAATTTGATCCCATAAGAGTTTCCCTTTATGAGTCAAGTGATAATCCCTAAAGTATTCACGTCGATCCAACGTGTCCCGTTATCAAGTTGAATGGGGTTTTGTCAGGATTATCAACATAGTGTTTAATATTTTCCACATAACGAGCATCGAGGGTTTTAGGAGGTTCCCCATCTCCATGAGTAGCAAGTACAACTATTTTTTTGGTATTTCATGTTCCATATCCATAACTAAAGATAGAGAATAACTTAGAACAGAAAATAAAAACTACTTAGTGATAAAGTAAACAAGCACAGATGAGAATATTCACCCCACGCTATTGCTCCCCGGCAATGACGCCAGAAAAAGGTCTTGATAACCCACAAGTATAGGGGATCAATTGTAGCTTTTTCGATAAATAAGAGTGTCGAACCCAACGAGGAGCTAAAGGTAGGATTTATATTCCTTTCAAGTTCTATCGACCACCGATACAACTCTACACACACTTAACGTTTGCTTTGCCTAGAACAAGTATATATAACTATTTTGTAGGTGTGATGCTAAAACTACTTTGCAAGAATAAAACTAGGAGTACTTTGTGAGATAATAATAGTTAGTTGTTTAGTAGAAAGATTTTTATAACACAAGAGAAGTATTTTGTCCCTAGGCAATCGATAACTAGACCGGTAATCATTATTGCAATTTTATATGAGGGAGAGGCATGAGCTAACATACTTTCCATAATTGGATCATATGCACTTATGATTGGAACTCTAGCAAGAATCCGCAACTATCAAAGATCATTAAGGTAAAACCCAACCATAGCATTAAGTATCAAGTCCTCTTTATCCTATACGCGACAACCCCCTTACTTGGGTATAAGCTTCTATCACTCTCGCCACCAACCATATATAAGCAAATCATGAATGTATAGCAATACCCTAGAGTGTTAATCCCACACGCTTGCGCGACACGGAGGACACCATAGGACAACACCAAAATAAAACATACAACTCAAACTAATCACGATCATCAACCAACCCATAGGTCAAAATGAATCTACTCAAACATCATAGGGCGGCCATACATCATTGGATAATAATATATAGAATTAAGCACCATGTTTAAGTAGAGATTATAGTGGGGAGAAGAGGTGTCACACCGCTGCATAGTGGGGTAGAGAGTTGGTAATGAAGGCGGCGAAGTTGTTGGTGTAGATCACCATCACGATGATTGCTCAAGCGGCGCACCAGGAGAAAGGGGGGGTGGGAGAGCCCCTGCTCCACTACTAGGGAAAACCTTATACACAGAGGATTATTAGTAGCGTTGGTCAAAAACAAGTGCTACTTCTATTTACCCGTAGCGCTTGGTCACAAAACGCGCTACAACTAAGGCGGTAGCAGTAGCGCCTCTACAAGGAAAAGCGCTACTACTACAATTCCCACACAGTTCTCGGCAGGTTAGGAATAGTAATAGCGAGCTTAGGTAAAATGTATTGCTACTAAGTTGGTTGTAACACCGCGTTTTCTGTGGAAAGCGCTACTGCTATTAAAAGAAAATAAAATGAAAAACAAATAGTAAAGTAAATGAAAATGGAAGAAATAGAAAAAGGAAAAAGGAAAAAAATAAAATGTAAAGGAAAATAAAAGAAAAAGAAAAATAAAGGAGAAAGGCATAGTAGTAGCGTGCTTTTAGAACAAGCGCTATAGCTAATGTAGTAGTAGCGAGTTCCTTGTACCCCCGCTATAGATAAGTTCCTTAAATAAAGGAGAAAGGCAAAAAGAAAAGGAAATAAGAAAAGTAAAAGGAAAAGGGAAAAAAGAAAAGAAAAGGAAAATAAATTGCTACTGCCTATAGCAGTAGCGCGTTTTGACAGCCAGCATTATAGCTAAGTTAGCTATATCGCTTTTCCAGGCCGGCACTACCGCTATTTTTGACTTAACCCCACGCGGTTTTTCTCCCCCCAGGCCACTTCCCCCAAATCCCCCCTCTGCTGTCACCGCCACCGTTGCCCTACATCGCCGTCGGTCTTTGCATGCCCTCCCATCGCCCTCCCATCGCCCTCCACACGCTGTCTGCTGCCCTCGGTGGCCGTCTGGTGACCGCCCTCCGCCGCGCGCCCGAGCTCTAACCCTGACCTCGACGCCACGCGCCCCCTCCGTCGGCCGCTCTGCCTCCTCCTGCTCCCTAACTCCGCCAGCACCCGAGGTGAGCACGCCTACACCTCCACCTCATCCTCCCCTACCTCTGCCTAGCTAGGGTTCCTAGAGTTCATTAAATTTTAGGGTTCATCAAATTAGCTAAGGTTCTTCTAATTAGTTAGGGTTCATCAAATTAATTAGCTAGTACTTGTAGATGCTTAAGTAGTTGTATAGTTGTTGTGCACCCAATGTAGTTAACTAAATATAATGTTTAGGATAAATTTGTATATGCTTAAGTAGTTAACTAAATATATTTTTAGGACAAATTTGTATATGCTTAAGTAGTTAAATAAATATATTTTAGGGTTGTATAGTTGCTTAAGTACTTGTATAGTTGTTTTGAACCCAATGTATGCTTAAGTAGTTGTATAATTCCTAGGGTTCATCAATGGTTTCTTAAGTAGTTGTAGATTCTTAAGTAGCTAGCTAGGGTTCATCTAATTAGTTAGTACTTGTAGATGCTTAAGTACTAGGCGGTAGGGTTTAACTAGATGTTAATTAGGGCAGTAGTGTTTAGTTTAGAGAAAAAATTAATATAAAAATATAAATTTCTATTAGTGTTGCAAGTCCATTTGAGCGAGAGTAGTACTAGGATGGGTGACCTCCTGGGAAGTCCTCGTGAAAGGGTTTCATATATAAGGGTTGTGATAGGCTTGGGGAGCCAACGTAAAAACTAGCCAGTCATTTGCGTATGAAACCCATTTGGGTGAGAGTACTACTAGGATGGGTGACCTCCTGGGAAGTCCTCATGAAAGGGTTTCATATCTAGCCTACACCAACTTGTTTGGGACAAAAGGCTTAGAAGAAGAAGATTAGTGTTGCAAGTCCAGTAGGTTCTTAGTTTTTACTGATTTTTTTATTATGACAGAAATTTAGGACATAATTTGAATTGAGTTATAGGGTTCATAATTTGAAATTTAGGGCATAAATTGAGTTTGAGGTTTCATAATTTATATTAGGACATATTTTTTTATTAGGACAACAATTTAGAACAGAAATATGTAAAGGTTTTAGGTTTCTAGGGTTCATCCATCTATATTTCGTTTTTGAATTGAGTTTGAGAGAGCATGAGATTTGTGTAGATTTTCTTGAAGTATCAAACACTAGGAGATGCATATTTGAAGTGGTCATGTTATATGCAAATTCCTCAATAGTGTTGGATCATGTATATCTACTTTTGTAGTTGCTCATGTACATGTTCTTAAGTGGTCATGTTATATGCAACACTGAAGTAGTTCGGTTGTGCCCAAGTGGATTTTGTTGTTTGCAGGGAATGATTCCGAGTGGTCTATGTTTTGCCGGAATGTTGATTCATTTACGTTCCAGCAAATTTCCGGCGCTCGATTTGTGCACTTTGTAACAAAGGTCATGCCAAAATTTTCCGTGAATTTCGGCATGACTTGTGCTACAAACTAGGACATATCGAGTGCCCGGGATTTACCACAACGGGAATGAATCAACATTCCTGCAAAACATAGGCCTTTTTATGTCATTATTCATTTTATTAGGTCTAGAATTAATTGACTAGATTTAATCGAAGCAAACATGGCTAGCAACAATGAAGGACAGGGCTCTGGTGATTGCAATGTCTACGAGGAGGCAGATGCCTATTTGAACCTTCTCGAGGAGCAAGGGTTGTTGTAGTGCCCACCTGTCACATCCGAGACTGAGACCGACATCGAGACCGGCGCTGAGACCGACACCGGCACCGAGACTAACGAAGCCGGTATAGAACTAAAACCGAAGAGGATGTGGTGCCCAAACCAGCTCAACACTACTAGACTGGTGGTCACGGAGGTGGACTCTAAAAATTTTGAGCCAAAAGAGCCTGCGAAAGCACGCACGTGCTACGACAATCAAATAGGCTGCATCCTACGGGCAACCGCCACCATCAACAATGAGAAATTAAAGAAGATACCAAATATGGAGCACTACCTCCTAAGGAACCTTCACCAGATATTCGTGTTCCCTGGCCGGGATGAAATCAAATATACTCGACCGTGGCAAGACCCATCAACGAAGAAGATAAATAGATGCGCCATGGGCATGTTTAGCGGCGCATTGTGTGCCTCGAAAGTAAGGGTGAAACATCGGATCATCATCAAAGAGGAACCCTACTCCGAGATTGTAAAGGATAATCCGACAATTACGGAAGAGCAGTTTGAAATACTCAAGAAGGCTTGCGTTGCCGAAGCTGCCAAAGAAAAGTCGGAGTACATGAAGGGGATTCAAGAGAGGAACATGGGATGCCACTGTCGGATTTCGGGTTCTGGCAAAACCCTTGAGGTTCGAACACTAGGGTGCGCACGAAGATCTCTCCTCCCCCTTGCACTCTCCCTCACCACGATCTCAAGGCTCAGCGCGTCGAACTCACAGAACAAAGGGACACAAGATTTATACTAGTTTGAGCCACCGATGTGGTGTAATACCCTACTCCTGTGTGGTGTGGTGGATTGCCTCTTGGGCTGAGGGTGAACAAGTACAAGGGAATAACAGCCTCCCGAGGAGAGGTGTTCTTGAGCTCGATGAGCTTGTGCGTATGAGGGTGGAATGGATCTCTCCCTCTACCTATGGTGATGGCTAGTCCTATTTACAGAGGCCCTGGTCCTCTTCCCAAATATTAGGCGGGAAGGGATGCCACAACAGCCAAATTTGAAGGGGGACAACTAGTATGAGTTATCCTGACTAAAGGTGATCTTTGCGTGCCAAAGGCTCTGGTGGCGACGCCGTCCTGGGCTCCACGGTGACCTCTGTCCTGCCGTCCTGCTGGTCTTGGTCTCGTTGTACTGATATGGAAACCTTTGCCTGATGCCTCGGGACTCCTCGCCTGCGCATGTCCCTTTCGCACCAAAGAGGAAACAAGGACACTACGCGCGCTGGCGCCCGCCTGGTGCCCGCCTGGCCTTGGTCATCATGGCTTGCGTCACAAGAACCTCTCGAAGTGCCCCTTGCCTTGATCTCTCCGCCCCTCATGAGCCAGCCTGGTGAGGCCACCCCTGAGGAGGTCTTGCATCGTCCGCCTCACGAGGCTCGGCCCCTCGTGAGGGTCTTGAGTCTTTGCTGGCGAAGATGGGCCATACGGGGCCGCTGGTGCAGCCACGCCATGGGCCGCAGGCAGGCAAGTCTGGGGACCCCCATTCCCAGGATGCTGATAGTAGCCCCCGGGCCTAAGGCGCGCTTGGACTTGGCTTTGAGGCGAAGCCAAGGGGCAAGTGCGGAGCGCCGCGGGCCCGAACAACCTACGGCCTCGATTAACGCGTGGCGATTGATGGGACATGGGCGTCTCCGCTTCCCCACGCTGCCTCGACAACTGCCAAACTTGATGAGTCCCTACTGCATGCAGAAAAAAGGTCATTATAAATGGGAAGGGGGGCGGAGCCCCCATCACCCATCTCTTCCTTCGCTTTTCCTGCTTCTTCTCCCTTGCTTCACTACTAGCAGCGACACCTATGGCGCCGGTGAAGAGGTTCTCAGCCACAGAAAAGGGGAAGGCCCGCAAGGAGGGGTCGGCGAAGAGGTTCTCAGCCGCAAAAAACGGCAAGGCCCGCCAGGAGCGGCCTGTCTCGCCGCCACCCAAGAGGGGGCATGGTCACCCGCGTAAGCACGCCGCGCCCCCCACCGTGGCCCCTCGCGGCTGCGGTGGCGCCTCCTCGCGTGATGGGAGTCGCCCAGGTCGTAGCAGTCCCATCGATGATGTGAGGCGTGCCATGGTTGCGCCGCCTCCTCGTCCATGCTTCCACTCGGCGCAGGTGATGCCGGAATTCATCGTGTGATCGGAGAACTCGACTGGCACCTGGCTTCAGCTCCAGTGGTTCTTTGCCGACGAACTGCCGGCCGCAGGTCCAGGTGGTCTCCGGTTGTAGGCGGACGGCTGCTGCAGCAAGGCTTTGTGGGTCGTGGTGGAAGTCTCCGTCGCAGGAAACGCATCCCTGGCCCGCGGCTGGCAGACGTTTGCCCTTGCGCGCGGCCTGGGCAGGCGGTGTACTCTCCACTTCAAGTACGACGGCGACGCGACCCTCTACGTGCGGGTATTGGGGGAAGATGTTCGCCACATCGGGTGCTGCCCCTAGGACAACGACAACGATGAGGTGCTTGGCCTTGGCGACAGTCGTGACAAGGATGAAGGTGGCCTCGTCCTCGGTGCTAGCCGCGGCTCGTCTAGCTACGACAGCTCCTCCTCTGGCGACAGCTCCACCAGCGGCGGCTATGACCAGCCGCCGCGCCCACTTCGAAGGCGGTAGTGGATCGTCTCCTCGCCGCGCCCCAGTGAAGCGCGAGGAGGGGTCTGGTTGAGTCTGGGGGCGCATCGAGGTCCTACCTGATGTCTACTACACAACCTTCTTCTTGTAGACGTTGTTGGGCCTCCAAGTGCATAGGTTTGTAGGACAGTAGCAAATTTCCCTCAAGTGGATGACCTAAGGTTTATCAATCCGTGCGAGGCGAAGGATGAAGATGGTCTCTCTCAAACAACCCTGCAACCAAATAACAAAGAGTCTCTTATGTCCCCAACACACCAATACAATGGTAAATTGTATAGGTGCACTAGTTCGGCGAAGAGATGGTGAAACAAGTGCAATATGGATAGTAGATATAGGTTTTTGTAATATGAAAATATAAAAATAGAAAGGTAACTAATGATAAAAGTGAGCACAAACAATATTGCAATGCTAGGAAACAAGGCCTAGAGTTCATACTTTCACTAGTGCAAGTTCTCTCAACAATAATAACATAACTGGATCATATAACTACCCCTCAACATCCAACAAAGAGTCACTCCAAAGTCACTAATAGCAGAGAAAAAACGAAGAGATTATGGTAGGGTACGAAACCACCTCAAAGTTATTCTTTCTGATCGATCTATTCAAGAGTTCGTACTAGAATAACACCTTAAGACACAAATCAACAAAAACCCTAATGTCACCTAGATACTCCAATGTCACCTCAAGTATCCATGGGTATGATTATACGATATGCATCACACAATCTCAGATTCATCTATTCAACCAACACAAAGAACTTGAAAGAGTGCCCCAAAGTTTCTACTGGAGAGTCAAGACAAAAACGTGTGCCAACCCCTATGCATAAGTTCACGAGGTCATGGAACTCGCAAGAAAAACATACATCAAGTGGATCACGTGATATCCCATTGTGACCACAGATAAGCACATACAAGCCATACATCAAGTGTTCTCAAATCATTAAAGACACAATCCTATAAGATAACTTCAAAGGAAAAACTCAATTCATCACAAGAGAGTAGAGGGGGAGAAACATCATAAGATCCAACTATAATAGCAAAGCTTGCGATACATCAAGATCGTGCCGACTCAAAAACATGAGAGAGAGAGAGAGATCAAACACATAGCTACTGGTACATACCCTCAGCCCCGAGGGTGAACTACTCCATCCTCGTCATGGAGAGCGCCGGGATGATGAAGATGGCTACCGGATAGGGATTCCCCCCTCTAGCAGGGTGCCGAAATGGGTGTAGATTGGTTTCCGATGGCTACGGAGGCTTCTGACGGTGGAACTCCCAATCTAGGTTATTTTCTGGAGGTTTTAGAATATATATAAGAGGTTTTGGCGTCGAGAACAAGTCAGGGGGTCTCCGGGCTGTCCACGAGGTAGGGAGGCGCGCATAGGGGGTGGACGCGCCCCGCACCCTCGTGGGCAGCCCAGGACTCTTCTGGCCCAACACTTTTACTCCATGTCCTTCTTCTGGTCAAAAAATAAGTTCCGTGAAGTTTCAGGTCAATTGGACTCCGTTTGGTTTTCCTTTTCTACGAGACTCAATAACAAGGAAATAAACAGAAACTGGCACTGGGCTCTAGGTTAATAGGTTAGTCCCAAATATCATATAAATGCATATAAAATGATGATTATATAATAGCATGGAATAATAAAAAATTATAGATACGTTGGAGACGTATCAAGCATCCCCAAGCTTAATTCCTGCTCGTCCTCGAGTAGGTAAATGATAAAAACAGAATGTTTGATGTGGAATGCTACCTAACATATTTATCAATGTAATCTTCTTTATTGTGGCATGAATGTTCAGATCCGAAAGATTCAAGATAAAAGTTTAATATTGATATAAAAATAATAATACTTCAAGCATACCAACTAAGCAATTATGTCTTCTCAAGATATCATGGCCAAAGAAAGCTTATCCCTAAAAAATCATATAGTTTGGCTATGCTTCATTTTCGTCACAAAAAAATGCTCTCATCATGCACAACCCCGATGACAAGCCAAGCAATTGTTTCATACTTTAGTAATCTCAAACTTTTTTCAACTTTCACGCAATACATGAGCGTGAGCCATGGACATAGCACTATGGGTGGAATAGAATATAATGATGTGGGTTGTCTGGAGAAGACAAAAAAAGGAGAAAGTCTCACATTGATGCGGCTAATCAACGGGCTATGGAGATGCCCATCAATTGATGTCAATGCAAGGAGTAGGGATTCCCATGCAATGGATGCACTAGAGCTATAAATGTATGAAAGCTCAACAAAAGAAACTAAGTGGGTGTGCATCCAACTTGCTTGCTCACAAAGACCTAGGGCATTTGAGGAAGCCCGTTGTTGGAATATACAAGCCAAGTTCTATAATGAAAAATTCCCACTAGTATATGAAAGTGACAAAACAAGTGACTCTCTATCATGAAGATCATGGTGCTACTTTGAAGCACAAGTGTGGAAAAAGGATAGTAGCATTGTCCCTTCTTAATTTTTTCTTTTTTTATTTGGCCCCTTTTTTTATTTAGCCTTCCTTTTTTAGCTGGCCTTTCTTTTTTTCTTTTTTCGGGACAATGCTATATTAATGATGATCATCACTTCTATTTATTTACAACTCAAAGATTACAACTCGATACTAGAACAAAGTATGACTCTATACGAATGCCCCCAACGGTGTACCGGGATGGGCAATGAATCAAGAGTGACATGTATGAAATTATGCATGGTGGCTTGCCACAAATACGATGTCAACTGCATGATCATGCATGGCAATATAATAATGATGAAGCGTGTCATAATGAACGTAGCGGTGGAAAGTTGCATGGCAATATATCTCAGAATGGCTATGGAAATGCCATAATAGGTAGGTATGTTGGCTGTTTTTAGGAAGATATAAAGAGGTTTATGTGTGATAGAGCGTATCATATCACGGGGTTTGGATGCACCGGCGAAGTTTGCACCAACTCTCGAGGTGAGAAAGGGCAATGCACGGTACCGAAGAGGCTAGCAATTATGGAAGGGTGAGAGTGCGTATAATCCATGGACTCAACATTAGTCATAAAGAACTCATATACTTATTGCAAAAATCTACAAGTCATCAAAAACCAAGCATTACGCGCATGCTCCTAGGGGGATAGATTGGTAGGAAAAGACCATCGCTCATCCCCGACCGCCACTCATAAGTAAGACAATCAAAGAACACCTCATGTTTTAATTTTTTCACACAACGGTTACCATACATGCATGCTACGGGACTTGCAAACCTCAACACAAGTATTTCTCAAATTCACAATTACTCAATTAGCACGACTCTAATATTACTATCTTCATATCTCAAAACAATTATCAAGTATCAAACTTCTCATAGTATTCAATGCACTTTATATGAAAGTTTTTATTATATCCCTCTTGGATGCCTATCATATTAGGACTAAATTTATAACCAAAGAAAATTACCATGCTGCTTAGGACTCTCAAAATAATACAAGTGAAGCATGAGAGTTCATCTATTTCTTCAAAATAAAACCACCGCCGTGCTCTAAAAGGATATAAGTGAAGCACTAGAGAAAATGATAAACTACTCCAAAAGATATAAGTGAAGATCAATGAGTAGTTGACTAATTATGCAACTATGTGAAGACTCTCTAACATTTAAGAATTTCAAATGTTGGTATTTTATTCAAACAGCAAGCAAAACAAAAGAAAATAAAATGATGCTCCAAGAAAAACACATGTCATGTGGTGAATAAAAATATAGCTCCAAGTAAAGTTACCGATGAATGAAGACGAAAGAGGGGATGTCATCCGGTGCATCCCCAAGCTTAGGCTCTTGCCACTCCTTATTCCTTAGTCCATCGAATCTTTACCCAAAACTTGAAAACTTCACAACACAAAACTTAACAAAAAACTCGTAAGCTCCGTTAGTATAAGAAAATAAATCACCACTTAGGTACTGTTGTGATCTCATTCTAAATTCATATTGGGTGTAATATCTACTGTATTCTAACTTCTCTATGGTTCATACCCTCTGATACTACTCATAGATTCATCACAATAAGCAAACACCACATAAAAAATAGAATCTGTCAAAAACAGAACAGTCTGTAGTAATCTGTATCAAACATATACTTATGGACTCAAAAAATTATGAAATAAATTGGTGGACGTGAGGAATTTGTCTATTAATCATCTTCAAAAAGAATCAACTTAAACGCACTCTCCAGTAAAAAATGACAGCTAATCTCGTGAGCGCAAAAGTTTCTGGTTTTTACAGCAAGATCGCAAAGACTTCACCCAAGTCTTCCCAAAGGTTCTACTTGGCACAAACACTAATGAAAACATAAAACCACATCTAAACAGAGTCTATATGAATTATTTATTACTAAACAGGAGCGAAAAGCAATGAACAAAAATAAAATTGGGTTGCCTCCTAACAAGCGCTAGCGTTTAACGCCCCTAGCTAGGCATGATGATTTCAATGATGCTCACATAAAAGATAAGAATTGAAACATTACGAGAGCATCATGAAGAATATACCTAGCACATTTAAGTCTAACCCACTTCCTATGCATAGGGATTTTTTGAGCAAACAACTTATGGGAACAAGAATCAACTTGCACAGGAAGATAAAACAAGCATAACTTCCGGATTTTA
Organism: Triticum dicoccoides; assembly: GCF_002162155.2. Lineage (NCBI taxonomy): Eukaryota > Viridiplantae > Streptophyta > Magnoliopsida > Poales > Poaceae > Triticum > Triticum dicoccoides. Next base: position 278,649,509 of record NC_041380.1, on the reverse strand, counting down.
AGCACATAGAGAGGGAACTTGATATTATTGCAACTCCCACAAGCATATATTCCGCCCTCATAATAATTTTCAGTAGCATCATGAATGAATTCAACAATATAACTATCACATAAAGCATTATTTTCGTGATCTACAAGCATAGAAAATTTACTATTCTCCACATAAGAAAAATTCTTCTCATTCGGAATAGTGAGAGTATCATAAGAAACTCGAATACTATAAATTGTTTCCACATTGAAAGAATAAAATTCAGAAAAATGGTAATCATAATCCTTACAAGTTTTATAAATATAATCATCACTACTTTTTATAGCATAAGTATCATCACAATGAGTAGTAGGAGCAACATCATTTGAGAGGGATGCCTTTTTACATTTGCTTCTCCGTCTTTTCTTTTTCTTCTCCAAATCATGTGTGGGTTTAATCCTCTTTTTTGAGCTCCTTATTAATGAGATTGGTTGAATAGAAGGCTCCTCCTTGTTACCTGATTCATCATAAGAAATAATAGGAGGATATTGGGAAGTCTCTTCCCTTTCATTAGTATTCTCTTCATCTTCTATTTGTTTTCTTGTCTTTATGTAATTGGCAATATAAGGATTTTAAATGCAATTCACTGCACAATACATATAAATTTCCTCTAGATCAAAATCAAGAACATTATCGAGGGCAAATTCTGGAATATCCTTAATTATACATTTCATCTCTTCATAACCCAGAAGAAAACTAAGTTCATTATGATGCGCAAGGGAAATCAAGTCATCAAAATTTTTGGACACGATTCGATCATGAAACAATTTGCATTGGATATTTAAATGACCACGTTCATTGCAAAGTTCACAAGGATGGCTAAGAAAATTTAAATTTCCAGCACAAACATCTAGCCTTTCTTGCAACCATTTAGTTTCTAAATACTTATGCCTCTTGCAAAATCTATCTTCCCTATTTGGTGTGTACTTGCAAACTCTATGCACTCCACAAAAATTGACATGCTTATAAGAGCCATTTTCATAATGACTAGTGCAATCATTATTAGTATCATGGATATTCAAAGAGGTCGTACTACCAACATTGCAATCATGCTCATCATACAAAGATTTAGTGCCAAATATTTTAATACATTCTTCTTCTAGCATTTTGGCACAATTATCGGAATCCTTATTTTCATGAAAGATATTAAAAATATGAAGCATATGAGGTACCCTTAATTCCATTTTTTGTAGTTTTCTTTTATAGACTAAACTAGTGACAAAACAAGAAACAAAAAGATTCGATTGCAAGATCTGAAGATATACCTTCAAGCGCTAACCTCCCTGGCAACGGCGCCAGAAAAGAGCTTGATGCCTACTACACAACCTTCTTCTTGTAGACGTTGTTGGGCCTCCAAGTGTAGAGGTTTGTAGGACAGTAGCAAATTTCCCTCAAGTGGATGACCTAAGGTTTATCAATCCGTGGGAGGCGTAGGATGAAGATGGTCTCTCTCAAACAACCCTGCAACCAAATAACAAAGAGTCTCTTGTGTCCCCAACACACCCAATACAATGGTAAATTGTATAGGTGCACTAGTTCGGCGAAGAGAAGGTGAAACATGTGCAATATGGATAGTAGATATAGGTTTTTGTAATCTTAAAATGTAAAAACAGCAAGCTAACTAATGATAAAAGTGAGCACAAACGGTATTGCAATGCTAGGAAACAAGGCCTAGGGTTCATACTTTCACTAGTGCAAGTTCTCTCAACAATAATAACATAACTGGATCATATAACTACCCCTCAACATGCAACAAAGAGTCACTCCAAAGTCACTAATAGCGGAGAACAAACAAAGAGATTATGGTAGGGTACAAAACCACCTCAAAGTTATTCTTTCTGATCGATCTATTCAAGAGTTTGTACTAGAATAACACCTTAAGAAACAAATCAACAAAAACCCTAATGTCACCTAGATACTCCAATGTCACCTCAATTATCCATGGGTATGATTATACTATATGCATCACACAATCTCAGATTCATCTATTCAACCAACACAAAGAACTTCAGAGAGTGCCCCAAAGTTTCTACCGGAGAGTCAAGACGAAAATGTGTGGCAACCCCTATGCATAAGTTCACGAGGTCACGGAACTCGCAAGTTCATCACCAAAACATACATCAAGTGGATCACGTGATATCCCATTGTCACCATAGATAAGCACATGCAAGACATACATCAAGTGTTCTCAAATACTTAAAGACTCCATCCAATAAGATAACTTCAAAGGAAAAACTCAATTCATCACAAGAGAGTAGAGAGGGAGCAACATCATAAGATCCAACTATAATAGCAAAGCTCGCGATACATCAAGGTCGTGCCGACTCAAGAACACAAGAGGAGAGAGATCAAACACATAGCTACTGGTACATACCCTCATCCCCGAGGGTGAACTACTCCCTCCTCGTCATGGAGAGCGCCGGGATGATGAAGATGGCCACCGGAGAGGTATTGCCCCCTCCGACAGGGTGCCGGAACGGGTCTAGATTGGTTTTCAGTGGCTACGGAGGCTTCTGGCGGCGGAACTCCCGATCTAGGTTATGTTCTGGAGGTTTCAGTATATATAAGAGGTTTTGGCGTCGAGAACAAGTCAGGGGGGTCTCCGGGCTGTCCACGAGGTAGGGAGGTGTGCCCGGGGGGTGGGCACGCCCAGCACCTTCGTGGGCAGCCCGAGACTCTTCTGGCCCAACTCTTTTACTCCATGTCCTTCTTCTGGTCCAAAAATAAGTTCCGTGAAGTTTCAGGTCAATTGGACTCCGTTTGGTTTCCTTTTCTGCGAGACTCAAAAACAAGGAAAAAACAGAAACTGGTACTGGGCTCTAGGTTAACAGGTTAGTCCCAACAATCATATAAAATAGCATATAAATGCATATAACATCTAAGATGGATAATATAATAGCATGGAACAATCAAAACTATAGATACGTTGGAGACGTATCACTACCCTCACGAACCGCCGCAGGGGTGTGCGCCGCTTTTGTTTTGTTCTTTCCTTCCTGCATTTAAAAAGAAACAAGTATGGGGCTGATACGTCTCCAACATATCTATAATTTTTGATTGTTCCATGCTATTATATTATCTGTTTCGGATGTTAATGGGCTTATTTATACACCTTTAATAATATTTTTGGACTAACCTACTAACCCAAGGCCGAGTGCAAATTGCTGTTTTTTTGCCTATTTCAGTGTTTCGTAGAAAAGGAATATCAAATGGAATGAAACCTTTGGGAGAGTTATTTTTGGAACAAACGTGATCCAGGAGAATTGGAGTAGACGTCAAGAAAGAAATGAGGTGGCCACGAGGCAGGGAGGCGCGCTTGCCCCCTGAGCGCGCCCCCACCCTCGTGGGCCCCTCGCAGCTCCACCGACCTACTTCTTCCTCCTATATATATATCCATATACCCCAAAACATCCAGGAGCACTATGAAAACCTATTTCCACCGCCGTAACCTTTTGTACCCAAGAGATCCCATCTCGGGGCCTTTTCCGGAGCTCTACCGGAGGGGGAATCGATCACGGAGGGCTTCTACATCAACACCATAGCCTCTCCGATGATGTGTGAGTAGTTTACCGCAGACCTTCGGGTTCATAGTTATTAGCTAGATGGCTTCTTCGCTCTCTTTGGATTTCAACACAATGTTCTCCTCGATCTTCTTGGAGATCTATTTGATGTAACTCTTTTTGCGGTGTGTTTGTCGAGATCTGATGAATTGTGGGTTTATGATCAAGATTATCTATGAACAATATTTGATTCTTCTCTGAAATCTTTTATGTATGATTGGTTATCTTTGCAAGTCTCTTCGAATTATCAGTTTGGTTTGTCCTACTAGATTGATCTTTCTTGCAATGGGAGAAGTGCTTAGCTTTGGGCTCAATCTTGCGGTGTCCTTTCCCAGTGACAGCAGGGGCAACAAGGCACGTATTGTATTGTTGCCATCAAGGATAAAAAGATGGGGTTTATATCATATTGCTTGAGTTTATCCCTCTACATCATGTCATCTTGCCTAATGCGTTACTTTGTTCTTATGAACTTAATACTCTAGATGCATGCTGGATAGCGGTCGATGTGTGGAGTAATAGTAGTAGATGCAAAAGCGTTTCGGTCTACTTGTCGCGGACGTGATGCCTATATACATGATCATGCCTAGATATTCTCATATTTATGCACTTGTATCAATTGCTCGACAGTAATTTGTTCACCCACCGTAATACTTATGCTATCTTGAGAGAAGCCACTAGTGAAACCTATGGCCCCTGGGTCTATCTTTTATCATATAAGTTTCCCATCTATTTTTCAATCTTTATTTTCCTATCTATATCATAAAAATACCAAAAATATTATTCTTATTATTATTATCTCCATCAGATCTCACTCTCGTAAGTGATCGTGAAGGGATTGACAACCCCTTTATCGCGTTGGTTGCGAGGTTCTTATTTGTTTTTGTAGGTACGTGGGACTTGCGTGTAGTCTCCTACTGGATTAATACCTTGGTTCTCAAAAACTGAGAGAAATACTTACGCTACTTTGCTGCATCACCCTTCCCTCTTCAAGGGAAAACCAACGCAGTGCTCAAGAGGTAGCAAGAAGGATTTCTGGCGCCGTTGCCGGGGAGGCCTACTCACAAGTCAAGACATACCAAGTACCCATCACAAACACTTATCCGTCGCATTACATTATTTGCCATTTGCCTCTCATTTTCCTCCCCCCACTTCATCCTTGCCATTTTATTCGCCCTCTTTTCCGCTCGCCTCTTTTTCATTCGCCTCTTTTTGTTTGCCTATTGCTTGCTTGTGTGTTGGATTGTTTGTCAACGGCTCGAGATAATACTAAATTGTGTGATTTTTCCAATACCAACAATAATGATTTTATTAGCACTCCGATTGCTCCTCTTACCGATGCTGAATCTTGTGAAATTAATACTGTTTTGCTGAATCTTGTCATGAAAGATCCGTTTTCCGGCCTTCCTAGTGAAGATGCTGCTACCCATCTAAACAACTTTGTTGATTTTTGTGATATGAAAAAGAAGAAAGATGCGGATAATGATATTGTTAAATTGAAGCTATTTCCGTCTTCTCTTAGAGAAGGTGCTAAAACTTGGTTTTCGTCTTTGCCTAAAAATAGTATTGATTCTTGGAACAAGTGCAAATATGCTTTTATCACTAAGTATTTTCCTCCCGCTAAGATCATCTCTCTTAGAAATGATATTATGAACTTTAAGCAACTAGATCATGAGCATATTGCACAATCTTAGGAGAGGATGAAATTAATGATTCGTAATTGCCCTACAGATGGTTTGAATTTATGGATGATCATACAAATTTTTTATGCTGGATTGAATTTTGCTTCTATGAATCTTTTAGATCGGCCGCAGGAGGCACTTTTATGGAAATCACTTTAGGAGAAGCTACCAAACTCCTAGATAATATTATGGTTAATTATTCTCAATGACACACCGAAAGATCTACTAGTAAAAAAGTTCATGCTATAGAAAAAATCAATGTTTTGAGTGGAAAGATGGATGAACTTATGAAATTGTTTGCTAATAAGAGTGTTTCTTCTGATCCTAATGATATGCCTTTGTCTACCTTGATTGAGAATAATAATGAATCTATGGATGAATTTTGTTGGTAGGAACTATTTTTGTAACAACACGTATAGAGGAAACTTTAATCCTAGGTCGTATCCTAGCAATTCCTCTAATAATTATGGTTATTCCTACAACAATTCTTATGGAAATAATAATATGATGCCCTCTGATTTTGAATCTAGTATTAAAGAATTTATTAGTTTGCAAAAGAGTTTCAATGCTTTGACTGAAGAAAAATTGTCTAAGATTGATGAGTTGGCTAGGAACGTGGATATAATTTCTCTTGATGTTGATTCTTTGAAACTTAGATCTATTCCACCTAAGCATGATAGCAAAGAGTCTCTCAAATCCATGAGAATTTCCATTGATGAGTGCAAAGAAAGAACCGCTAGGATGCGTGCTAAAAAAGATTGCTTCATAAAAGCGTGTTCTTCTAGTTCTGATGATAATAAGGATGAAGATCTAAAAGTGATTGATGTGTCTCCTATTAAATCTTTGTTTTGCAATATGAATCCTGATAATGATGGGACTGGAGATGAGTCAACTTTAGTTAAAAGGCATGCCAATGGTTCGGAGTTTTTAGATCTTGATGCAAAAATTGGTAAAAGTGGGATTGGAGAGGTCAAAACTTTACATAGCAATGAACCCACTATTTTGGATTTAAGGGAATTTAATTATGATAATTTCTCTTTGATAAATTGAATTTCCTTCTTGCAATCCGTACTAAATTCTCCACATGCTTATAGTCAAAATAAAGCTTTTACCAAACATATTGTTGATGTTTTAATGAAATCTTATGAAGAAAAGCTTGAATTAGAAGTTTCTATCCCTAGAAAACTTCATGATGAGTGGGAACCTACTATTAAAATTAAAATTAAATATCATGAATGCTATGTTTTATATGATTTGGGTGCTAGCGTTTCCATGATTCCAAAAACTTTGTGTGATGTGTTAGGTTTCCGTGAATTTGATGATTGTTCTCTAAATTTGCATCTTGCGGATTCCACTATTAATAAACCTATGGGAAGGATTAATGATGTTCTTATTTTTGCAAATAGGAATTATGTGCCCGTAGATTTCACTGTTCTTGACATAGATTGCAATCCTACATGTCCTATTATTCTTGGTAGACCTTTCCTTAGAACGATTGGTGCAATTATTGACATGAAAGAAGGGAATATTATATTCCAATATCCGTTAAGGAAAGGCATGGAACACTTTCCTAGAAAGAAAATTAAATTACCTTATGAATCTATTATGAGAGCCACTTATGGATTGCATACCAAACATGATAATACCTAGATTTATTCTTGCTTTTATGCCTAGCTAGGGGCGTTAAATGATAGCGCTTGTTGGGAGACAACCCAATTTTATTTTTGTTTCTTGATTTTTGATAATAAATAATTCATCAAGCCTCTGTTTAGATGTGGTTTTATTCTTTTAACTAGTGTTTGTGCCGAGTAGAACCTTTGGGAAGACTTGGGGCAAGTTTTAGCGATCTTGCTGTAAAAAACAGAAACTTTAGCGCTCATGTGATTTGCTGCCATTTTTTTACTGGAGAGTGCGATTAGGTTGATTCTTTTTGAAGATGATTAATAGACAAATTCATCACATCCACCAATATATTTATGAATTTTTGGGATTACATAAGTATTCGAAACCTACAGATTACTATAGACTGTTCTGTTTTTGACAGATTTTGTTCTTCGTGTGTTGTTTGCTTAATTTGATGCATCTATGGCTAGCATCAGAGAGTATGAACCATAGAGAAGTTTGAATACAGTAGGTTTAACACCAATATAAATAAAGAATGAGTTCATTACAGTACCTTAAGTGGTGGTTTTTCTTATACTAACGGAGATCATGAGATTTTTCGTTGAGTTTTGTGTTGTGAAGTTTTCAAGTTTTGGGTAAAGATTTGATGGATTATGGAATAAGGAGTGGCAAGAGCCTAAGATTGGGTATGCCCAAGGCACCCCAAGGTAAAATTCAAGGACAACCAAAAGCCTAAGCTTGGGGATGGCCCGGAAGGCATCCCCTCTTTCGTCTTCTTCCATCGGTAACTTTACTTGAGGCTATATTTTTATTCACCACATGATATGTGTTTTGCTTAGAGCGTCTTGGATGATTTGAGTGTTTGCATTTTTGTTTACCACAATCATACTTGCTGTACACACCTTTTGGGATAGACACACATGAATTGGAATTTATTAGAATACTCTATGTGCTTCACTTGTATCTTTTGAGCTAGATAATTTTGCTCCAGTGCTTCACTTATATCTTTTAGAGCACGATGGTGGTTTTATTTTATAGAAATTATTGATGTCTCATGCTTCACCTATATTATTTTGAGAGTCCTTTAGAACAGCATGGTAATTCGCTTTGGTTATGAAATTAGTCCTAATATGATAGGCATCCAAGATGGGTATAATAAAAACTATCATAGAAAGCGCATTGAATACTATGAGAAGTTTGATACTTGATAATTGTTTTGAGATATAAAGATGGTGATATTAGAGTATGCTAGTTGAGTAGTTGTGAATTTGATAAATACTTGTGTTGAAGATTACAAATCCCATAGCATGCACGCATGGTAACCGTTGTGTAACAAATTTAAAACATGAGGTGTTCTTTGATTGTCTTCCTTATGAGTGGCGGTCGGGGACGAGCGATGGTCTTTTTCTACCAATCTATCCCCTAGGAGCATGGCGTAATGCTTGATTTTTGATGACTTGTAGATTTTTGCAATAAGTATGTGAGTTCTTTATGACTAATGTTGAGTCCATGGATTATACGCACTCTCACGTTTCCATCATTGCTAGCCTCTTCGGTAACGTGCATTGCCCTTTCTCACCTTGAGAATTGGTGCAAACTTCGCCGGTGCATCCAAACCGCGTGATATGATACGCTCTATCACACATAAACCTCCTTATATCTTCTTCAAAACAGCCACCTTACCTACCTATCATGGCATTTCCATAGCCATTCCAAGATATATTGCCATGCAACTTTCCACCGTTTCATTTATGACACGCTTCATCATTGTCATATTGCTTTGCATGATCATGTAGTTGACATCGTATTTGTGGCAAAGCCACCATGCATAATTTATCATACATGTTACTCTTGATTCATTGCCCTTCCCGGTACACCGCCGGAGGCATTCATATAGAGTCATATTTTGTTCTAGTATCGAGTTGTAATCATTGAGTTGTAAATAAATAGAAGTGTGATGATCATCATTAATAGAGCATTGTCCCAAATAAAAAAAAGAGAAAGGCCAAAAAAATAAAGGCCCAAAAAATAAATAAAAAGAAATAAAAATGGACAATGCTACTATCCTCCTTTTCCACACTTGTGCTTCAAAGTAGCACCATGATCTTCATGATAGAGAGTCTCTTGTTTTGTCACTTTCATATACTAGTGGGAATTTTTCATTATAGAACTTGGCTTGTATATTCCAACAATGGGCTTCCTCAAATGCCCTAGGTCTTCGTGAGCAAGCAAGTTGGATGCACACCCACTTAGTTTCTTTTGTTGAGCTTTCACACATTTATAGCTCTAGTGCATCCATTGCATGGAAATCCCTACTCCTTGCATTGACATCAATTGATGGGCATCTCCCTAGCCCATTGATTAGCCGCGTCAATGTGAGACTTTCTCCTTTTTGTCTTCTCCACATAACCCCCGTCATCATATTCTATTCCACCCATAGTGCTATATTCATGGCTCACGCTCATGTATTGCGTGAAAGTTGAAAAAAGTTTGAGATTACTAAAGTTTGAAACAATTGCTTGGCTTGTCATCGAGGTTGTGCAAGATGAGAGCATTCTTGTGTGACAAAAATGGAGCATGACCAAACTATATGATTTTGTAGGGATGGACTTTCTTTTGCCATGTTATTTTGAGAAGACATGATTGCTTAGTTAGTATGCTTGAAGTATTATTATTTTTATGTCAATATTAAACTTTTGAATTGAATCTTTCGGATTTGAACATTCATGCCACAATAAAGAAAATTACATTGAGAATTATGCTAGGTATCATTCCACATCAAATATTCTGTTTTTATCATTTACCTACTCAAGGACGAGCAGGAATTAAGTTGGGGATGCTTGATACATCTCCAACAAATCTATAATTTTTTATTGTTCCATGCTATTATATTATCTGTTTTGGATGTTAATGGGCTTATTTATACACTTTTATATATTTTTGGGACTAACCTACTAACCCAAGGCCCAGTGCAAATTGCTGTTTTTTGCCTATTCCAGTCTTTCGCAGAAAAGGAATATCAAACGGAATCCAAGCGGAATGAAACCTTCGGGACAGTTTTTTTGGAACAAACGTGATCCAGGGGACTTGGAGTAGACGTCAAGAAAGAAACGAGGTGGCCACGAGGCAGGGAGGTGCGCTAAAAACATCCAGGAGAGGCACGAAACCACTTTTCCACCGCCGCAACCTTCTGTACCCGTGAGATCCTATCTGCGGACCTTTTCCGGCGATCTGCCGGAGGGGGATTCGATTAGGGAGGGCTTCTACATCAAGACCATAGCCTCTCCGATGATGTGTGAGTAGTTTACCACAAACCTTTGGGGTCCATAGTTATTATCTAGATGACTTCTTCTCTCTCTTTGGATCTCAATACAATGTTCTCCTGGATCTTCTTGGAGATCCATTTGATTTAACTCTTTTTGTGGTGTGTTTGTCAAGATCCGATGAATTGTGGGTTTATGATCAAGATTATCTACGAACAATATTTGATTCTTCTCTGAAATATTTTATCTATGATTGGTTATCTTTGCAAGTCTCTTTGAATTATCAGTTTGGTTTGGTCTACTAGATTGATATTTCTTGCAATGGGAGATGTGCTTAGTTTTGGGTTCAATCTTGCGGTCTTCAAGGGAAAACCAACGCAGTTCTCAAGAGGTAGCAGGGGTCCTGCAGGGGCGTGTAATGAACCATTATTTCCAAGTCACTATATTATGTTTATCATTCCCGCGTCGTGTTGCAGTATCAGCGTTTTATGTAGGCGTGTAGAGATAACTTAGCTTGTTGTGTCTGAAGTAGTTTCCGCGGTTCCCGAGGGGCACAGATTAAGGGAGCTCGATCGAGGGTGTGTCGTGAAGAACAGGAGAAGCGCTCATGAGTGCACCCGTCCAGCCCCCTCGCGAGGCAGGTGAGGGAGAGCACGGGCCAAAACAAAGAACCAAGGGAAGAACAGAGGAAAAGGCGACCGAACCAAGATGACAAGAAAAACCAGAATGCGAACTTCCTTTAAGAAAAGGGGCATGCCAACTACGGAAAGCAAATGAAAAGCCGCGTCCGGCACCTAGTCTAGTCTTCTCACCAGCGCGGAGCTAAGTGCTGCCACTAGGACGTGGGAGGGAGCCCCCGAGGCCCGAGGGCGGCACTCCTAAGACTCCGGGGCGTGTACAACCCCACTCATTATTACGTTAGAGTGTCATGAGTGGAGACCTTCACAGGCACAGGGCCTTGCTTCACAGGCGCTAGGACTTTCTTCATGGGTAGAACTTCCGGAGGTGCTGGATGTTACATGCGTTCTGGATGGGGATCCCGTCTCGCGTCTCCAGGCGCGCGGCGCCAAGCTTGGAGACACGGGTAATCCTAAACGGGCCCTCCCACATGGGCGAGAGCTTATGCAGCCCTTCCCTGGAGAGCACCTGCCTCAGGACGAGATCACCCCCCTCGAGCATCCTGGAGCAGACGCTGCGACACTGGTACCGCCGCAACGCCTGCTGGTACCTTGCCGCTCGGAACGAGGCTTCACGACGGTGTTCCTCCCCCAGCACAAGGTCCATCCCTTGCATGGCGTCCCGCTGCATCTCATCAAACGCAAGGACCAGCGTGAAGCGATTCTTGACCTCGTGAGGGAGAACCGCTTCTGCTCCATAGATAAGGAAGAATGGGGTCTCACCTGTTGGCTTGGTGGCGATGGTGCGAATGGACCACAACACAGACTGGAGCTCATCGTGCCAGCCCTTGCCACAGGCCTCAAGCTTCTTCTTGAAGGTCCTGGTCTTGAGGCCTCTGAGGACCTCCGCGTTGGTGCGTTCGGCTTGACCATGGCTCCTGGGGTGTGCCACCGAAGCCTAGCAGATCTACGTTCCCAGGTTAGCACAATATGTCTTGAAGAGATTGCTAGTGAACTGTGAGCCGTTGTCGGTGATGATGCGATTAGGGACCCCAAATCGGCTCACGAGACCCTTGATGAACTTGACCGCAGATCCGGTCGGGATGGTGCAGACAACCTCTACCTCCGCCCATTTGGTGAACTTGTCGATGGCGACGTAGAGGTAGCGATAACCCCCAGGCGCTCGAGGGAACGGGCCTAAGATATCCAGCCCCTAGACTGCGAACAACCACGAGAGCAGAATGGTCTCGAGGCCCTGAGCTGGCTGCTGGATTTGCTTGGTGTGGAATTGGCAGGCCTCGCAGGACTTCACTAGCTCGCTTGCATTGTTGAGCGCCGTAGGCCAGTAGAACCCGCTGCGGAACGCCTTGCCGATGAGGGTTCGTGACCACCAGTGGTGCCCGCAGTCTCCGCCGTACATGTTAGCCAGCAACTCGTTCCCCTGTTCCCTATAGATTCATCGTAAGGAAACATCATTTGGCCGCTTCCTGTATAACTCACCGTCCTGGATGCAGTATGGCGTAGCCTGTCGGGCCATGCGCTCCGCGTCCTCCTCCTCCCCCGGCAGCGTCCCTTGCATCAGGTATTCCTTGAGCTCCTTGGTCCAGTACCCCTCCTGAGTCTCGAGCGCCATGAGTAGGTGCGCTCCCGAGGTCGGGCTGCAGGCCGGGGCTCCCGAGGCAGGTGGTTGGGGGAGCTCCTCCCGAGGCGGCGCCAGCCCTGAAAGCGGAGGTGCTGCCGACGGCTTGAAGAGCCGCTCCTCAAAGACGCCAGGCTCTTCAGGTTGTCACTTTGATGCCCTTTTGGCGATGTTGTCGTCCTCCTTGTTGGTGCCACGGGGTGCATGCTGCAACTCTAGACCTAGGAAAGTCTTTTCCATTTTGCGTACCTCCGCGAGGTATGCCTCCATGTGCTTGTCCTTCGGCTCGTATACCTTGTTGGAGAAGTTGGCGAGGAGCTGCCAGTCGCCCCTGATGGTGAGGTGCTTCACCCCCAGGGCCACTGTGGCCTTGAGGCTAGTGATGAGGCCTTCGTACTCCGCAATGTTGTTGGAGACCTTCTCGCCTTGCTGGAAGCAGAGCTGCACAACGTAGTAGAGCTTATCCTGAGTAGGCGAGATGGGCACTGCTCCAACCCCCGCGCCCTGGCGTGCAAACATGCCACCGAAATACATGACCCAACCATCTGGTGCTTCACTTCCTAGCGAGAGGGATCGGTCCTCGTCTTCTTCAAACCTCGGGGCGTCAGTCCATTCTGCCACGAAGTCGGCAAGCGTGGCCCCCTTGATGAACCTAGTTGTGCTGAACTCCAGCTGGAATGCTTGTAGCTCGATGTTCAATTCGGCGACTCTTCCAGCAGTGTTGGGGTTCCTGAGTACCCTCTCCAGCGGGTAGTCTGAGATGCCCTTGATTGGGTGACCTTGGAAGTAGGGCCGTAGTTTATGCGAGGCCACCAAAAGCGCGAGCAAGAGCTTCTGAGGCATGGGGTATCGTGCCGTTGCATCCCGCAGTACCGTGCTGACAAAATACACTGGGTGCTCGACGAGGGCGGGAACATCGACGGAGCTTGTGCCTGCCGGCAATTGGGGCGTTTCCTGAGATGACAGGACCCCAAGAGCCTGATCGCCTGCTGGGGCCTCTGCCGGCCCGCGAACGCCACCTTCCTGGGCCTGGTCACTCATTGACATTGCTATAGCCTTTGCGGTGCCCTCTGGGTCCTGTATCGCCTCGGCTGGTGGTGCGGAACGGCACGGCAGCCCTTGGCCTGGCGCTTTTCCAAATCCGCCACTAGAGCTGCGCTAGCAGAGTAGGGAGTGGCGGGAAGGTAAAGCACCAGGGGCTCGAGAGGGCGAGGTGCCACCATCACCGGAGGACTGGTCAGGTATCTCTTGAGGTCTTGAAACGCTTGGTAAGTTTCCGGGGTCCACTCGAACGGGCCCTTCTTCATCAGCTTGAAGAATGGCAGGGTGCGCTCTCCCAGCTTGGAGATGAAGCGCCCCAGCGAGGTCATGCAGCCTGCAAGCTTCTGCATCTCCTTGAGAATTTGTGGTGGGCTCATGTCTTCTATTGCCTTGACTTCTCTGGGTTAGCCTCGATCCCCTGTGGGAGACGAGGAAGCCCAGCAGCTTGCCAGAGGGGACACCGAATACACACTTTTATGGATTGAACCGCAGGTCTACCTGGCATAGGCTTGTGAAGGTCTCCTCCTGGTCTTGAATCAAAGTCCTTGCCTCCCGAGATTTTAGCACAATGTCATCGACATAGGCCTCTGCGTTCCTCCTGAGCTGCTAGCCCAGGGCGATGTGCATCAGCCATTGCAAGGTCGCGCCTGCGTTGCGCAGCCCGAACGTCATGCAAGTGTAGCAGTAAAGGCCGTCTTCTCCACATCCTCCACTGCCATCTTGATCTGGTGATAGCCTGAAACGCGTCCAGGAAGCACAGCAGGCCGCATTCGGCGGTGGAGTCGACGATCTGGTCGATGCACAGGAGCGGGAACGGGTCTTGGGGACAAGCCTTCTTAAGGTTGGTGAAATCAACACACATGCGCTCCTTCCCACCTTTCTTTGGTACGACAACGGGGTTCGCCATCCACTCGGGGTACCGAACCTCGCGAATGACACCTGCTGCCTCTAGCTTGCGGGTTTCCTGGACGATGAAGGACTACTCTGTGGATTGTCGCCGCGCCTTGTTCTTCACAGGGCACACATTGGGGCACACCCTCAAGTGATGCTCGATCACCCCTCTTGGGACCCCTACTAGTTGCTTGGGTTCCCAGGTGAATACATCCTTGTTCGCGCGCAGGAACCTTACCAATGCCTCCTCTTGATTTGGGTCGAGGTTGGCGCCTATGGTGAAGGTGGCTCCTGATGACCCATCTTCCTTGACCGGCACCTGCTTGGTTTCGGCCCAATCTTGAGTGAACAACTCCTTCTTGTTTGCTGGTGTGGCCTCCTTAACCCCTGGGTGGCCTCGTTGGCCGGTCGCGCTACCGTGACAGTTTTGAGGGCACACTTGAGAGCTGCTAGAGCCTCCTTGTTATCTCCAACTACGGTGAGGACGTCCTTGCTCCCGGGCATCTTCATGAGGTTGTAGGCCGGATGGGTCGCCGCCATAAACTGAGCCAGAGCCAGTATCCGAGGATGGCGTTGTATGGGAGGCCGATGCGGGCGATGTCAAAGTCGATCAGCTCGGTGCGGTAGTTATCGCGGGTGCTGAAGTTCACAGGAAGGCGGATCTGCCCCAAGGGGCTGGTGGAGCCGCCGGCCCCGGAGAAGGGCTTGCTGGGTCGGAGCCGTTGGAGTGGTACGTGAAGAAGGCTGAAAGCCTCCACAGAGAGCACGTTGAGACCGGCGCCGCCGTCGATGAGGGTCTTGGTGAAAGCTATGCTGCAGATGATGGGTGCGCACATCATTGGGAGCACGCCTGAGCCGAGGGTGGCGGCGGGGTGATTCCCCGTGTCGAAGGTGAGGTCGGCCTTGGGCGCGGCCCAACCCGGGGAGCTCCTTGCTGTGCGGAGGCGGCGCCAATCTGGCGAAAGAATGACTTGGTGTGACGGTCCAAGGGTTGTGCTTGCGAGCCGCCGAGGAGGGCCGCGACGGCGAGGGGCGCCGGTGCTGTGAAGCGCGCGACGAAGAGACCATGCAGCTCCTCCCAGGAGGTCACCGAAGATCCTGGCAAGCTGAGCAGCCAGGCGTGTGGCACGCCGGCCAGGGCCAGGGGGAACCAGTTGGCTATGACCTGGTTGTCGCCTCCGGCTTCGAAGACGGCCTTCTCATACGCTTGCAAGAAGTCCACCGGATCTGCTGCGCCATCGTAGTGGGGCGGCATCTCTGGCTTGAACTTGCGCGGCCACCGCACCTGCCGCAAGGTGTGGGTGGAGGCCCGGACGCCCGCGGCGCATCCGCCGGCACCCGCCGGCCTAACTAGAGGGATGGCGTCTACCATGGAGATGGACGAAGCAAGCGGAGAGGCGGAGCTTCGGCGCACCCCTACCTGGCGCGCCAAATGTCAGATTTCGGGTTCCAGCAAAACCCTTGAGGTTCGAACACTGGGGTGCACATGAAGATCTCTCCTCCCCCTTGCACTCTCCCTCACCGCGATCTCAAGGCTCAGCTCGTCGAACTCGCAGAAGAAAGGGACACAAGATTTATACTGGTTAGGGCCACCCATGTGGTGTAATACCCTACTCCAGTGTGGTGTGGTGGATTGCCTCTTGGGCTGAGGATGAACAAGTACAAGGGAAGAACAGCCTCCTGAGGAGAGGTGTTCCTGAGCTCGATGAGCATGTGCGTATGAGGGTGGAATGGATCTCTCCCTCTACTTATGGTGATGGCTAGTCCTATTTATAGAGGCCCTGGTCCTCTTACCAAATATTAGGCGGGAAGGGATGCCACAATGGCCAAATTTGAAGGGGGCAACTAGTACGAGTATCCTGACTAAAGGTGGTCTTCGCCTGCCAAAGGCTCTGGTGGTGACACCATCCTGGGCTCCACGGTGACCTCTGTCCTACCATCCTACTGGTCTTGGTCTCGTTGCAATGATGTGGAAACGTTTGCCTGATGCCTCGGGACTCCTCGCATGCGCCTGTCCCTTTAGCACCAAAGAGGAAACGAGGACACTGCGCGCGCTGCCGCCCGCCTGGTGCCCGCCTGGCCTTGGTCGTCATGACTTGCATCACAGGAACCTCACGAGGCGCCCCTTGCCTTGATCTCTCCACCCCTCGCAAGCCAGCCTAGTGAGGCCGCCCCCGAGGAGGTCTTGCGTCGTCCGCCTCGCGAGGCTCGGCCCCTCGCGAGGGTGTTGAGTGTTTGCTAGTGAAGATGGGTCGTACGAGGCCGCTGGCGGAGCCACGCCGTGGGCCGCAGGCATGCAAGTCTGGGGACCCCCGTTCCCAGGACGCCGACAGCCACCACCTCGGAAGCCGTGGTTACACGGGTAAGAGGCCCATATGGGCCAAGTAGTACATGGAACGGGAAAGTCTGGGGATCCCAGACCCCTTGGTGCAGTTCACCGTCCCGCAGGAGCGTGACATCATCAGGGCCTGGTACCGTTGGGACCAAGTTAAGAAGGTTTTCGATACAGACGCGGTCACGAGAGTTCACGAGACTGATGGCAATTATTAATTTAGCCCCTAATTTCAGCTTCTGATCAATTTGACTGCAGGTTTGGTCACATTTGTAAACAATCCACGTTCCTTTTGCAGAAAGAGCAACACGGGATTGCAGCCGAAAGAGGCTCGCCGTCTGAGGCGTTGGTGAGGCCCAAGTGGGACACCCCATTCAACCGGGCCTTGAACATATTGAAAGGACTCCGGGTGGACACTCGACCGTCGTATGGACGTGTGCATGGCGTCGGAGACGATGCCACGTGGAAGAAGTACTACCGTGAGACCACCAAGGAGACAAAGGGAAGACAAAGGTTAAACGAAGAAAACATCGACAAGAAGTTTGAGATTGCGGCTGATAAGAAATCAGCTGAGACAGTCAAAGCAGCGGTAGCTACCGCAAGAGAGGAAATGGCAACTTCGTATAGTGTCTTGATTCTGGCTATCACCAATTGGACCAAGCAAAATCCAGATAAAGAGGCAATGGACTTTCCCCTTTCCAACTTCTTCGGGAGTAGCTCGTTTAGCATTGCACTAGCACCTGCTCACGCAACTGCACCTGCTCCTTAGTCCGCAACAAGAAGGGCTTCCTAGATACAATATCTGCAGCTTTATGCAGCTCCTTCATCGCTCTAATTTTGGAGCGGGCTTCCTTGACAGCCACCCGGGCCTTTTCCAGGTCCGTCGCCGTCGCCCGGTTTTCTTCTTCAAGAAGCTGGTAACGGTTAGCAACATCTTTTAACTCTACAACCATCTTGGCTATTTTTTCTTTGCTCTCGCAATGCGCGGCCTGTTCGGCCCTTACTCTTCGGCCGCCTTTAAAGCGGCCGCATTGCTACTCGCTTGCTCCTTGGCTCGGGCAAGCTCCGCCCAAAGGGTCTCCATGGTGGCAGCTCCATCTGCAGTCACAACATATTAAAGATACTGGCATCATGCTGCTCTTATTATGTGACAATCACTAGAAAAATCACTTACCCTGTGTCTCGTCAAGCCGCTTGTTAACAAGCAGGATGTCGGCATCTGCCACATCCAGTTGCCGCCTTAGTTAGGCAAACCCATCAGTCCAGCTAGCCACCGGAGCTTCAACCACCTGCACATAAAGGCGGTCTGGTTATTACCTGGGACTATGATCCTTTGTTTTCCGCCGTTTTCGACGACAACCAGAGTCTTAGGGGCTACTATCTACACAGGGCACATCTAAAAATGTACGGTACTGTAAAAAATGTACATCATTTCGCGTACCTCAAAACCCGTCACTATAATCATAAAGGCTTCATGCAACCCGCTTTCGGCGGACGAAATCCTTTCAATCACCATACCCATCAACGTGCGGTGCTCTTCTGAGATAGCCGCTTGCTCTAGCAGATCCCTCAGTACGTCCGACCGCACACCAGACGGTGCCGGACTCTTTTGATTGCTCTATTCAAGAGCCGGATACTGAGGACTTCGGGTGGCCATAGGATTACGTTCTGGCCCTGCTGGATCAGGAGAAACCCTCCACGACGACACCTCGGGGTCGCCCGCCTCGTGAGGCGGTATGGCAGGGGAGGCGTTTCGCTCTCCATCATCTCTGGAAGAAGATCCCCTGAAGACGAGCTCTACTGAGAAGGGCTAAGATCCGAACTGCAAGATAAATGCTTCGATTATTTTCCTCGGAAGTAAAGCGAGATATTTTCATTATTAAGTACCCTTTTACTTACAACTTGGTGGAGGGCTGATCCCCTTGAGGGCATAGTAAGGCCGGGGTATCCCCTAGGGCAGGACCCTTCGGTGAAGATTTCTTCCCCCGTTTGGAGATCATGGTCTCCGGGTCCTCAGAGGCGGTCCTCTTCCTTCCCTGGGGAGAGGAAGTTTCAGTTCCTCCTCCCCGGTTAACCTCCTTCGCGGAGGCGCTAGCTTCCTTGTTCCCCCCTTTATCTTCTCCTGAGGGCGCTTGATAAGGCGCGATCTCCAACATCCTGGTTAGCACGGGATTTGGTGAGGTCTCAGGGAGGGGGCCGGACACCTGATCAACTTTGCCTTCGCTATCCAATCCTGGTCAAAGGGTGGCTTTTTTAGGGAAACATTGCGATAAATAAACGGACAGTGTGTTCGGAGGTCGGGCTACTTACTTGGGTATCCGGGCGATTGTAGCTCAGACCTGCATCCTCAGTGGTGTCCGGACACATTATTTGTGGTTCGAAGAACAATTTGTACATATCTTCGTGCGTCATGCCGAGGAAATGTTGAATAGCTCGCGGTCCTTCCGGGTTGAATTCCCACATGAGAAGGGGCCGATGTTTGCAAGGCTGGACTCGACGAACTAGCATAACTTGCACTACCATAACCACACTAAAATCTATCTCAAAGAGATCTCGGATACGGCTTTGCAGTATTGGCACGTCCTTGGCTGGACCCCAGCTCGGCCCCCCTGCTGATCCATGACATCAGTTGTGGTGGGGGGCCTGAGCGAAAGGTGGGGGAAGCTACCCACTTGGCACTTCGGGGAGCTATGATATAGAACCACTCCCGCTGCCACAATCCGGACACCTCTGGGAAACAACCCTCAGGCCATGGAGTGTCAGCGATTTTGCTTATTAAAGCGCCTCCGCACGCTGCGTGCTGCCCATCGATCATCTCCGGCTTCACATCGAAGGTCTTGAGCCACAGGGCGAAGTGAGGGTTAATGCGGAGGAAGGCCTCACATACGACAATAAATGACAAGATGTGAAGAAGGGAATCTGGGGCCAGATCGTGAAAATCTAGCCCATAATAGAACATAAGACCCCTAACAAAGGGATTCAGAGCGATGGCTAGTCCTCGGAGGAAGTGGGAGACGAACACGATGCTCTCGTTGGGTTCGGGAGTAGGGACGACCTACCCTCGGGCATGCAGCCGATGCAAAATTTCAGCAGTCAGATATCTGGCCTCTCTCAACTTCTTGATGTCCTCCTCCGTGACGGAGGAAGGCATCCACCGACCTTAAAGGTTGGATCCGGACATAGTTGAAGGTCCGAAGCACCTGACCTGAGTTTTGGGTGTTAGAACTCGAGGCGGGGGAAGGATTTGATTGAGCACGAGAGGGAAAAAAGAAAAAGCCTTGTCCCCTTTATAAAGAGGGTGAATATCAAGCGCCCTCCTCGTGGCCGTTTGGGACTTGCCTAAGATCTAGGAGTCCTACCAATAGGCACAGTTGGGTTACCCATGTCCGTATTGATGAGAATCCCGTGATAAGGGGTACACGATCTCTGCTTTGACAAGACGTGCTAAGGAAACCACCTCGCGAAACACGCTGAGATGGGTTATGAAAAACGATTCGAATAAAGACCTGGCTGTGGTGTGATGTCACACTATGGGGTACGTCAGCAGATTAGATTTGTGGAAGTATTATTCTCTCTACGATGGTATGTGGAACTCGTTTTGCAGAGCCGGACACGATCCTCGTGTTCAAAATCTTCTATGAGGTATTCAGAGGAGGAACCCGCCTTGCAATGCCGAAGACAATCTGCGTGCCGGACTAATTGTCATTGAAGCCTGGTTTAGGGGTTACTGAGGGAGTCCTAGATTAGGGGGTATCCGGACAGCCGGACTATATCCTTTGGCGGGACTATTGGACTATGAAGATACAAGATTGAAGACTTCGTCCCGTGTCCGGATGGGACTCTACTTGGTGTGGAAGGCAAGCTTGGCAATACGGATATGTAGATCTCCTTCCTTGTAACCGACTCTGTGTAACCCTTGCCCCCTCCGGTGTCTATATAAACCGGAGGGTTTAGTTCGTAGGACGAAGAACAACAATCATACCATAGGCTAGCTTCTAGGGTTTAGCCTCCTCGATCTCGTGGTAGATCAACTCTTGTACTACTCATATTATCAAGAACAATCAAGCAGGACGTAGGGTATTACCTCCATCAAGAGGGCCTGAACCTGGGTAAACATCGTGTCCCCTTCCTCCTGTTACCATCCGCCTTACACGCACAGTTCGGGACCCCCTACCCGAGATCCGCCGGTTTTGACACTGACAACAGGACATGGCAAGATCAGATGAACCTCATGAGCATCAACACCAAGACGGTACATGACCGAGTCAAGTTGCAGTTGCATGCTCCTTTATATGTACTCTCATAGTTTGATGTACACTAACACTTTCCATATTTGTTGTTGAACTAGCACCACGACGCAGGCGAAAACAGACATCAGGGATAATGCTTGATAGATCAACAAAATCTAAAGGAGGAAGAATGGAGATCCATTTTGAGGCAGGTTTAAAAAGGCCACGTGATGCTACAGAGTCAGCCAAGTTAGTATCAAAGGCAGCCGTTGCCATTAGGTGTCATGCACGTATCCTCCCAACGTGGATCCAGTACAGGAATGAGAAAGACAATACCCAGTTTAACACCTTCCTTGACCATTTATCCGTAAGTAATGTTATTCATCGCAATTAGTAATATTGTCTTGCTCCGTCCCATACTTTCTAGCTTCCTCCTAATAAGACTCACATTCTTTTTTCAACAGATGAGGTTCAAGTTGGATCTGAAAGATGATGCAACTAAACAAGCATGCACTCATGTTTTTCAGTCTGCTCTGCGACAGTATCGGTACCACCTTATATAATCTCACTTTGAAGGCAAGGCTAACAATAGGCTGTTAGTAGCGCACATGTTTTTGCTATTAATGGCGCACTATAGGTGCGCCACTATTAACACGCCACTAGTAACAAATAGTAATGGCACACCTCTGGTGCGCCATTAGTATCCCAGATAATAGTGGCGCACCTGGCAGTGCGCCATTACTATGTCCAACAGTGCGCCATTACTTTGCCTCCTAGGGGGCCATATTTACCTTCACGTATGCCCCCAAGTGCGCCATTACTATGCCCCATAATGCACCACTGGTATTTAGCCCTGGTGTGCCACTAATGCTCAATATGGTGCACCCCTACTATGAATATTAGGAATTATTATTGTTTGCTTTTCTGGTATTTGCACAGGTTACAAAATACACGTTACACAACACAGAATGTAAACATCACACAATAGAATTCATCATATTAGTCTCCAAATTCGAAATAGCGAAAAAAGTTCAAACATTAGCCAAGTTTAGGTCTCGAGACATTAGCAAAGTTCATCATATATATTAGCCGAGTTTGTCGTCACATTACAATGTCGATAACGATCATCTAAACTACAATCACATAGAAGAGAGCTGCGGTCATGATGATCATCATCGTGATGAAACTGGTCTTCATACGGTTCCTTCTCCGCTCCCTCCTCTCTCCCGCTAGATAGCGCGCGTATCTAGCTTCCGCCTCCGCCCTAGTGGTGTACCCTTTGTAACTGTTACCACTGAAACGGTGAACCTGTCTCCGACACTCCTCCCAGTCATCGTAGACTCCGGGAACCTTACCCTTGTGCATGATACGTCTCCAACGTATCTATAATTTTTGATTGATCCATGCTATGTTATCTACTGTTTTGGGCAATATTGGGCTTTATTATCCACTTTTATATTATTTTTGGGACTAACCTATTAACCGGAGGCCCAACCCAGAATTGCTGTTTTTTGCCTATTTCAGTGTTTCGGAGAAAAGGAATATCAAACAGAGTCGAAACGGAACGAAATCAACTGGAGAAGTTATTTTTGGAAGGAAAGCTACCGGATGGACTTGGACCCCACGTCAGGAGCCAAGGAGGTGCTCATGAGGGTGGGGGGCGCCCCCCTAGGGCGCACCCCCTGCCTCATGGGGCCCCCGAAGCTCCACCGACGTACTTCCTGCACCCATATATACTCACGTACCCTAAAACTTCCAGAACACACAATAGATCGGGAGTTCCGCCGCCAGAAGCCTCCGTAGCCACCGAAAACCAATCTAGACCCGTTCCGGCACCCTGCCGGAGGGGGCAATGCTTCTCCGGTGGCCATCTTCATCATCCCGGTGCTCTCCATGAGGAGGAGGGAGTAGTCCTCCCTCGGGGCTGAGGGTATGTACCAGTAGCTATGTGTTTGATCTCTCTCTCTCTCTCTCTCGTGTTCTTGATTTGGCATGATCTTGATGTATCGCGAGCTTTGCTATTATAGTTGGATCTTATGTTTCTCCTCCCCCTCTACTCTCTTGTAATGAATTGAGTTTCCCCTTTGAAGTTATCTTATCGGATTGAGTCTTTAAAGATTTGAGAACACTTGATGTATGTCTTGCCGTGCGTATCTGTGGTGACAATGGGATACCACGTGATTCACTTGATGTATGTTTTGGTGATCAACTTGCGGGTTCCGCCCATGAACCTATGCATAGGGGTTGGCACATGTTTTCGTCGTGATTCTCCGGTAGGAACTTTGGGGCACTCTTTGAGGTTCTATGTGTTGGTTGAATAGATGAATCTGAGATTGTGTGACGCATATCGTATAATCATACCCACGGATACTTGAGGTGACATTGGAGTATCTAGGTGACATTAGGGTTTTGGTTGATTTGTGTCTTAAGGTGTTATTCTAGTACGAACTCTAGGGTTGTTTGTGACACTTATAGGAATAGCCCAACGGATTGATTGGAAAGAATAACTTTGAGGTGGTTTCGTACCCTACCATAATCTCCTCGTTCGTTCTTCGCTATTAGTGACTTTGGAGTGACTCTTTGTTGCATGTTGAGGGATAGTTATGTGATCCAATTATGTTAGTATTGTTGAGGGAACTTGCACTAGCGAAAGTATGAACCCTAGGCCTTATTTCCTATCATTGCAATACCGTTTGTGCTCACTTTTATCACTTGCTACCTTCCTATTTTTATATTTTCAGATTATAAAAACTATTATCTACTATCCATATACCACTTGTATCACCATCTCTTCGCCGAACTAGTACCTATACAATTTACCATTGTATTGGGTGTGTTGGGGACACAAGAGACTCTTTGTTATTTGGTTGGATGAAGCTTTCTTCTATGTGATTGTAGTTTTTGAGATTTAGGGAGACCGTGATATGAGAGACACTAGTACCTATACAATTTACCATTGTATTGAGTTTTGTGTGGATGAAGCTTTTGAGATTTAGGGAGACCGTGATATGAGAGGAATTAATGAGACACAAAAGCTCAAGCTTGGGGATGCCCAAGGAATCCCAAGATAATATTTCAAGAAGTCTCAAGGATCTAAGATTGGGGATTCCCTGGTTGGTATCCCACCTTTCTTCTTCAACAACTATCGGTTAGTTTCGGTTGATCCTAAGTTTTTGCTTCTTCACATGATGTTTGCCATTCTTAGAATGTCATTTTATTTTGCTTTGCTTGCTGTTTGAATAAAGTATCAAGATATGAAATTCTTAAATGTTAGAGAGTCTTCACATAGTTGCATAATTATTCAACTACTCATTGATCTTCACTTATATCTTTCGGAGTAGTTTGTTGTTTGCTCTAGTGCTTCACTTATATCTTTTAGAGCAAGGTAGTGGTTTTATTTTATAGAAATAGATGAACTCTCATGCTTCACTTAGATTATTTTGAGAGTCTTAAATAGCATGGTAATTTTCTTAAAATCCTAATATGCTAGGTATTCAAGATTAGTAAAATTTTCTTATGAGTGTTTTGAATACTAAGAGAAGTTTGATGCTTGATGATTGTTTTGCGATATGGAGGTAATAATATCAAAGTCGTGCTAGTTGAGTAGTTGTGAATTTGAGAAGTTCTTGTGTTGAAGTTTGCAAGTCCCGTAGCATGCACGTATGGTAAATGTTATGTAACAAATTTGAAACATGAGGTGTTATTTAACTGTCCTCCTTATGAGTGGCGGTCGGGGACGAGCGATGGTCTTTTCCTACCAATCTATCCCCCTAGGAGCATGCGCGTAGTACTGAGGTTTTTGATGACTTGTAGATTTTTGTAGTAAGTATGTGAGTTCTTTATGACTAATGTTGAGTCCATGGATTATACGCACTCTCACCCTTCCATCCTTGCTAGCCTCTTCGGTACCGTGCATTGCCCTTTCTCACATTGAGAGTTGGTGCAAACTTCGCCGGTGCATCCAAACCCCGTGATATGATACGCTCTTTCACACATAAACCTCCTTATATCTTCCTTAAAACAGCCACCATACCTACCTATTATGGCATTTCCATAGCCATTCCGAGATATATTGCCATGCAACTTTCCATCATTCCGTTCATCATGACACATTCATCATTGTCATATTGCTTAGCATGATCATGTAGTTGACATAGTATTTGTGGCAAAGCCACCGTTCATAATTCTTTCATACATGTCACTCTTGGTTCATTGCATATCCCGGTACACCGCTGGAGGCATTCGTATAGAGTCATACTTTGTTCTAGTATCGAGTTGTAATCATTGAGTTGTAAATAAATAGAAGTGTGATGATTATCATTTTTCTATAGCATTGTCCCATGTGAGGAATAAAAAAAATAGAAAGACCATAAAAAAGAGAAGGACCAAAAAAAGAGAGAAAGGCCATAAAAAAGAGAAGGCCCAAAAAATAAAAATAAATGAGAGAAAAGAGAGAAGGGACAATGCTACTATCCTTTGCCACACTTGTGCTCCAATGTAGCACTATGATCTTTATGATAGAGAGTCTCTTGTTTTGTCACTTTCATATACTAGTGGGGATTTTTCATCATAGAACTTGGCTTGTATATTCCAACAATGGGCCTCCTCAAGTTCCCTAGGTCTTCGTGAGCAAGCTAGTTGGATGCACACCCACTTAGTTTCTTTTGTTGAGCTTTCATACATTTATAGCTCTAGTGCATCTGTTGCATGGCAATCCCTACTCCTTGCATTAACATCAATCGGTGGGCATCTCCATAGCCCATTGATTAGCCTCGTTGATGTGAGACTTTGTCCTTTTTGTCTTCTCCAGATAACCCCCATCATTATATTCTATTCCACCCATAGTGCTATATCCATGGCTCGCGCTCATGTATTGCGTGAAGGTTTATAGGTTTGAGATTACTAAAGTATGAAACAATTGCTTGGCTTGTCATCGGGGTTGTGCATGATGACAGCATTCTTGTGTGACGAAAACGAAACATGACTAAACTATATGATTTTGTAGGGATGAACTTTCTTTGGCCATGTTATTTTGAGAAGACATGATTGCTTAGTTAGTATGCTTGAAGTATTATCATTTTTATGTGAATATGAACTTTTGTCTTGAATCTTTCGGATCTGAATATTCATGCCACAATTAAGAAGAATTACATTGAAATCATGCCAAGTAGCACTCGCATCAAAAATTCTTTTTTATCATTTACCTACTCGAGGACGAGCAGGAATTAAGCTTGGGGATGCTTGATACGTCTCCAACGTATCTATATTTTTTGATTGCTCCATGCTATGTTATCTACTGTTTTGGGCAATATTGGGCTTTATTATCCACTTTTATATTATTTTTGGGACTAACCTATTAATCGGAGGCCCAACCCAGAATTGCTATTTTTTTGCCTATTTCAGTGTTTCGAAGAACAGGAATATCAAACGGAGTCGAAACGGAACGAAATCAACTAGAGAAGTTATTTTTGTAAGGAAAGCTATCGGATGGACTTGGAGCCCACATCAGGAGCCAAGGGAGGTGCTCACGAGGGTGGGGGGCGCCGCCCTAGGGCGTGCCCCCAACCTCGTGGGGCCCCCGATGCTCCACCGACGTACTTCTTGCACCCATATATACTCACGTACCCTAAAACTTCCAGAACACACAATAGATCGTGAGTTCCGCCGCCAGAAGCCTCCGTAGCCATTGAAAACCAATCTAGACCCGTTCCGGCAGCCTATCGGGGGGGGGGAATCCTTCTCCGGTGGCCATCTTGATCATCCCGGTGCTCTCCATGATGAGGAGGGAGTAGTTCTCCCTCGGGGCTGAGGGTATGTACCAATAGCTATGTGTTTGATCTCTCTCTCTCTCTCATGTTCTTGATTTGGCACGATCTTGATGTATCACGAGCTTTGCTATTATAGTTGGATCTTATGTTTCTCCTCCCCCTCTACTCTCTTATAATGAATTGAGTTTCCCCTTTGAAGTTATCTTATCGGATTGAGTCTTCAAAGATTTGAGAACACTTGATGTATGTCTTGCCGTGCGTATCTGTGGTGAGAATGGGATACCACGTGATTCACTTGATGTATGTTTTGGTGATCAACTTGCGGGTTCCGCCCATGCACCTATGCATAGGGGTTGGCACATGTTTACGTCATGATTCTCCAGTAGGAACTTTGGGGCACTCTTTGAGGTTCTATGTGTTGCTTAAATAGATGAATCTGAGATTGTGTGACGCATATCGTATAATCATACCCACGGATACTTGAGGTGACATTGGAGTATCTAGGTGACATTAGGGTTTTGGTTGATTGGTGTCTTAAGGTGTTATTCTAGTATGAACTCTAGGGCTGTTTGTGACACTTATAGGAATAGCCCAACGGATTGATTGGGAAGAATAACTTTGAGGTGCTTTCGTACCCTACCATAATCTCCTCGTTCGTTCTCCGCTGTTAGTGACTTTGGAGTGACTCCTTGTTGCATGTTGAGGGATAGTTATGTGATCCAATTATGTTAGTATTGTTGAGGGAACTTGCACTAGCGAAAGTATGAACCCTAGGCCTTATTTCCTATCATTGCAATACCGTTTGTGCTCACTTTTATCATTTGCTACCTTGCTGTTTTTATATTTTCAGATTACAAAAACTATTATCTACTATCCATATACCACTTGTATCACCATCTCTTCGCCGAACTAGTGCACCTATACAGTTTACCATTGTATCGGGTGTGTTGGGGACACAAGAGACTCTTTGTTATTTGGTTGTAGGGTTGCTTGAGAGAGACCATCTTCATCCTACGCCTCCTACGAATTGATAAACCTTAGGTCATCCACTTGAGGGAAATTTGCTACTGTCCAACAAACCTCTGCACTTGGAGGCCCAACAACGTCTACAAGAAGAAGGTTGTGTAGTAGACATCAGTACACGACATATGATGGCATCTCTATGCATTAGACAAACAAAACGTTAGTAGCAATTCATAGACCATATATAAGCAATATATAAGTACGCAACAAAAGGATCGGAAGAGAAAAGCAACACATTAATAGCATGATTCATGGTGCTACTAATAAATAGCATCGATTACATATAAGTTGAATGACTGTCAAAACTAAAGAGACATACAAGTTCATTAAAGTTTAATTACAACATGAGCTAATCGATATTTCAGAACTACATAGCATCATTCCTTTTGACTCGACTCAGGGACCAGAGCATGGATGAAGCCGCCGTCTTTCGTGACGGTCATGAAATCTCGATTGTTGTTAGCCTGCATTTGTAGCATTGTTTCTATCTCACTGTTGGACGGTTGGTATTTGAGGTAGAACTGCCCGAAGGTATGAAGGACATCTTGATGGATGATTTCAGCGAACTCCGACTGGATGCAAAAGAATTCTTGTCTGATGTCCGCGTCCTGGATTGCCGACAAGCGTGCGGCCCAATATTTGAGATTAGTGGGTAGCAGAAGGTGCTTATGGTCCTGTACGATCGCTTGCATGTGATGGAGGGCGTAGTAGGCATCCTTCTGACCGCCAGGCGGCTGGTTGATGTAGGGGAACATCGTTACGTGGGTGAACACATGCTTGTCGTACCTACAATTTGGCCTCCTGAAGGTGCCTCCAGATTTGGCGTAGGCCGGGAGAGCATCATCAAGAACTTTCTTGATATTTGTGTAGTCTTTCTTGGACTGATGGTCCGAGTCGAAATACGTTGCAATGGAATATTTCCTGCTTATGAGGATGAGTGTGCAATGTGTGTCACTGCACAAAACACGGAATGTTAGAAAAAAAGAACGATCTAAATCTAAGAAATCATATGTTACGGGGCGGTGAGGGGATGACTTACTCGGGAAAGTAAGGCATGAGGAAGTTATCCTTATCTAGGTTCGCCAGAATGACGCCTTCGAGGTATGAACTCGCAACTTGCCGGTCCCCAGCGCTGCCCAAGATCTTGGCACGCATGTAGAAGGGGTCGACTATCACGATGTCCGGGGTCTTGTCTCTAATGATCCGCATCTCCATACTGAGCGAAAATAGCCAAATGAAGGTGTAATGCAGCGGATGAAGGTTAAACATAGCAAAGATGTCATCAAACCGCAGGACGATCAAACCCCCGATGGTGCTATCGACAAATCTTATGCCCTCTGGCACCTTGGCCACGAAAACCGGGTATGCCACATCATTCTCGGAGAGACGCCGCTTCTCCATAGAAAGAACACTGTCATGCAGACTCCACATAGCACTGGTTGCAACATTGAGAAGATTAGTCGGTAGCATCGTCCTACCCGTCACATGCACCCTCCTCGAGATATCCTTAGGTGAAGGTGGCCCGTCCTGAGCACGGATCGTACTTGGTGCCGGCTGGCTTGCACCCTTGTTATTTTTTCTTTTCCGTCCCTTCTGTTTCTTCTGCTGTAATGGGATCGAGTTCTGCTCAGAGACCACCTTCTTCAGTGTGTTGGGGCTGATAATATTTCGCACCTCAGCTATCTGAGGCTCGGTGAAGGCGGCAGCTGGAGGCGTCTCCTGAGAACTGAACGCCAGACGACGCCTGTTCCAATTGGGTTTCTCTGTGGTACCTGTTAGATCGCGATCGTCTTTTGCAGGGTTGGGTTCTTGAGAAGGAGGCCCCAAGAATTCGTCACTGTACCCATGTTCGTTGAAGTACTTATCAACGTTGGTAAATGTACCATCGTCGTCGTCCGAATCCTGTGCCATATGCATGTCCGGATCAGCTGACGGCGGTAGCGTTGCGGCGGTCTTGCCATGGCTTGGCGCCGGCACGACTGGCGGTGTTTTCTGTGGGGTGGTGTCCCCCACCCCCAAATGAATCTAGATCTTCGGCCAAAGCATGGACCAGCTTATGCAGGCGCTGAGGGTCATCACATCATCTTCGTCGGCCCCAGGGGGTCGATACGGAGGTAACAAGTCGTCGAAGCCCCACAGCACCCGAACCAGTTGAACCCTATACACGGTGGGTGGCATCGGATTACCGTGGAACACGCGGTTGCCCGGTTGAACGATTCTGGCCTTGGCGACATCAATCAACTCGTCGTCCATGAAGTGCAGGAGAGTACATGTAGGGCGTCAGGGATACCCAGTCAAAGGCATGGAGATGAAGTCATCGGCCAAGAGGCTTAGTTACCGTGATGGCGTCGAGCTCCGCTAATGTCGAGCCACCACCAACGGCAGGCATGCAAGTGACGGAGGGGCCGCTTGCTGCCGAGGTGTCGGCCGACGTATTCTTCCCACACCCAGGTAAGTTAAGCTCCAATGTCGGCGCCAACGCCGGAGACACCAATGTCGCCTCCGTCGGAAGCACCAATGGCGCCGGCGCATTGTGCGAGTTGCTGCCCGTGAAGCTGGGAATCGGGGGCTGCCCCTATTAGCCGCCCGCAATCCACCCCCTTAGCCCCTCAAGCAAGGTAGGCATAATGGCGGTGATCATCACTCCCACTTGGTCTCACACTTGCTCTTCGACTATCTCCGGAATCCGCGCCACTTGTGCCTTGAGTTCTTGAACCTCGCGCTCCTGGCTTTCCGAGCTAGTGTTTCTCTCCTTTCGCTCAACAGTATAGTATTCCGACCATTCCATGGACAAGCCTTTGCCAGCCACACGACCAGCTGATGACGGCTTACTGAACTTATCCTTGTGTTCCATTACATTCAACACCCTATTTAAAGTGGTGTCCCAATGGGAGCTCTGAGACGACCCCGCGCTACTGCTTTCAGTGTCCTGTGGAAGGAACGTGAACCATTTAGACATTTGGCTTCATTAACTAGAATGCAACCATATGGAGCTAATTACGCAGGGGTGTATTCCTTACCAAAACAATATCAAGCGCCTTGGTCTTCGGATCCGAGGTAAGCTCCTTTGTTACCGGGTCCACCTTGTACCGGGCCTTGACATAGTTCCTGGTCTACTTGTCACGGTATTTAAAGAAGAGGGGCGGTAGGCCTAGCTTGGTACACTCCGCGTCCTCCTTGTCCCATATAGGTTCCACCACTCTGTAACTGCCGGGACCGAGTTTGTGGACCCCTAAGTTCAAGTCCCGCATATCTTTCCCCCCACTGACTTGATTCCGCAGATGCGTTCCTCTCGCACTTGATCTTGAACTCCAGGTAGTCAGCTTCGCTGATCGAAGGATTTGTATCCTTGATCTTCTCATAACTATCACCTCTTAGAATCCTTCTCTTCATCACGGCTCTCCAAGTAGCCAGGGCCGTGCTCATCTTTGTGAGGGCGGCATTGTTCACTTTATTCCCTGAGAAGCCTGTGTTTGCAAAGTCATCGCGGAACTTGTATCGTTCGTGCAGCTTCATGAAGAGGAGGTTGTGAAAATTCTCTCAGTCACGATGCCTTAGGTTCTCGGTGTTGATCGAGATGGTGCTCCGGTGAATGCAACCGAGTTGTCCCGCGTACCCACTGACTAATTCTGGGGGCGCCGTTGGATGCCCACTGGAGGACACTTCAGTAAATTCCTCCTTGATGGTGCCGAGCACGTTTGGGCGCCGGTCCTTCCGTTGTCTCTTCGGTTGGCTGCCATCTGTGCGTGCGCTGCCATCATCAGTGGTGGCATCCTCGGTGGCACCATCAGTGGTGTCATCCCCGACGCCACTAGGAGTTGTGTAGTCAGGATCGGTGTCTTCCGTGGCGTCCTCATAGCGGTGAGGTTCTTCCTCCATCTCCTGGAACAGCTCCCAGAATTGCTTGCCCGAACCGCCAGCCTCATCATTGTTAGCCATGTTCGCTCTAAATAGGAAAAAAGGCTACTAGAGTTATTGGACGAGATCAGGGTAGTATCTATTCTTCAAAAAAGGTGAATAGACTTAACAAAGCAGCAAAATGAGCAGGAACACAACGCCATCAACAGTAGGTTGCAGATGACATTAACCAACTGGTTCCATCCCAAACAGCATAGGAAATTTGACCAAACTCACAATCTTGTATCATGACATCAACTAGTTCTGGAGGGATGTGTCCAGAAAGTTGGTTGCTCTCAAGATCCAAGGTTGTGAGTTTGGTCAAATTTCCTAGGCTATTTGGGATGGGACCTGTCAGTGAATTATTTCTAAGAGATAAGGACAATAAGTTGACAAAATAACCTAATTCTTGGGGAATGTGGCCAAAAAATTGGTTATTGTCAAGGAACAAGATCTCTAAGTTGACCAAATAACCTAATTCTCAAGGAATGTCGCCAAAAAGTTGGTTATTGTCAAGGAACAATTGAGAGATGTTTGTGATATTGCCTAGGTGTTTTGGGATGGAACCTGTTAGTGTGTTGTTGCTAAGGTCCAAGTCCACGTTCTCAAGGTAACCTAGTTCTTGAGGGATGTGTCCAGAAAGTTGTTGCTGCAAAGATACAGGGCTGTGAGTTTGGTCAAATTGCCTATGCTGTTTGGGATGGAACCTGTTAGTGTGTTGTAGCAAAAAAATAACTTCTCTAAGTTCTCAAGATAACCTAGTTCTCGAGGCATGTGTCCAGAAAGTTGGTTGCTCTCAAGATCCAAGGTTGTGAGTTTGGTCAAATTTCCTAGGAAGATTGGGATGGAACTTAGTGTGTTGTAGAAAAGCCACAACTCCTCTAAATTCTCAAGATAACCTAGTTGTCGAGGGATGTGTCCAGAAAGTTGGTTGATGTCAAGACACATGCTGATTAATTTTTGTTTCGGTTGAGAATCGAGCACCTTCTAGGTCAAGAAAATTGGGCATGACCTTTGCTAATTTTCTTGACCTAGGAGTGCCCCATTCTCAACCGAAACGGAAATTAATCAACATTTCGGAGAAAGGGGTATGAACAAGCAGATTTTACTCTAGAGAGTTCTTGCAGGTGCGTATAAACTGCAACACCTCAAAGTAGATAACAACACAACAACAAATGAAATTGCCAGAACTGAATGCTCTGCTTCTTCTCATGCCCTCCAAAGAACTGTGGTGATTCACAAGATATATAATTCAGACACATAGTAATCCTGGACACTAGCAGTACAAATGAAATAGAACATGGACATAGTAATCCACACTTGGCATCTGATCTAGGGTTAATCTAGAACATGGCATATGATTTTAGTACTAACGAATGACAGTTCACACTTGCATGCACAGAAGAAATTCAGTGTCACATCTACAGCAATACAGAAATGTAATCATTGCAGACCAATACTAGTGAAGGACATGCTTTTTCAGTGGGGCAATCGCATCATTGAAAATAGTCAAAATATTAAGCATGGGTGAGGTAAACAATTAATAATCAGGAACTTAGTTCATTGACAATATTAAGCATTAACTAAAACATTTTGGTGGCTTAGTGGACATATCTAAGCACTGAAGCACGGGGTGGGGGCTGTGCACAAAGGCACATGCCATGGCCATGGTCAGCAGCAGTGTATAATAGCAGTAGTAGCAAGAATAAGAAGCGGTACTACAAGAGTAGTGGCACAACGGCGAGAGCAGCAACAGGGCATCAACGGTAGCAGTAGCATACGGGAGCGGGTAGCAGTGGTCGTGGTGGCAGCAACTAGTAGCAGAGCTAGCGGCGGCAACGGCATCAGCAGTCCAAGTAGCAACGGCGACGGCACAACATCAACAACTAAGCGGCGCGGGGCGCAGCCAAGGCACGACCAGCGGTCGCCGTACAGTACAATACATAATTACATTGGATTATACATGAAGAAACTACACGCTGTAGCTATCTAGCAGAAATTCAATACATGTCAAGATTGTAAATCTAGACATAAAAAACAACTATTTATGTGTTGCCCACTAGAACAGGATCAAGAATCCAACAACAATTTCCCCTAGCTGCAACTAGATCGAGAAATCGTACAAAAGCACTAATTCCATCAGAGGCAAAAGTACAGACGCTAGTACACCAGTCGGATCTATCCAACCCAAGTTAACCAAGAATCAAGAAGAGACGTGGAAGGAGGGAGATAGCTTATGGGCTGACGCCTGTGGACTGTGGCGGCGCTAACAGTGAGGAGTGTGATCTCGTCAACCTTGGGGTGGAAGATGACGAGTTGTGTCCAGGAGCCGAGGTTGAGGCGTCGGAGCTAGTTCGGGAGCGGGGGCGGAGCCAAGTCCGAACCCGTGCTGGATCTGCGTGTGGCTGCCCGGTTCATACAGCGCTGGTGTATCCCCGCGGCCGGTGACCGATGTGCAGAGGTGGTTGTCCGGGACAGGGCGACGGCAGCGAGGCTTTCTGGGCCCAGCTCGCTGCTGGGCCGGGGAGGGCGAGGGGAAGCACGAGGGGCAAGTGGGGAGGGGGCCCCGAGGAGGCAGGGCGGCGGCGGTGGAGCGGGCGTGGGCGGACGGCGGCGTGCTCCCGCGGGGGTCGTTGGGTTAGGTGTGGGGCGAGGTGGATCTGGCGAGGGAGGGAGAGAGGCCAGAGGGAGAGGGGAGCAAGTGGAGTGGGGGAGGGTTAGCAATGGCGCACCTTTTAGGGGTGTGCCATAAAAATACGTATACCAATGGCGCACCTTCTAGGGGTGCGCCATAAACACCGTGATAGCAATGGCGCACCTTCCCCTGGTGCGCCATTACTAACCTTTTTTTTATTTTTAGTTGCATGTAATAATTTTTTAGAAAATGACCATACATTTTAAAATGTTACGATATAAGTAGTTATTACTAATTTTCAAATACTTGTGTTGCAAAACATTTGTGAATTCGTAAAACATTTATGAATATGAAAAAATATCATCAAATTTGAAAAAATATCCACGAATTCAAAAAGTGCCCATGAAATTTAAATTATTCTTGAGTTCAAGAAATATTTACAAATTCAATACCTTTTGTGAGTTAGAAAAATGTTTGCATTTTCAAAAAAATATTTGCAAATTTAAGAAGGAAAAGGAACACTGAAAAATAAAATACCAGAATAAACATAAATAAAAATTGGTATATCAATGGCGCACCTCCTAGGGATGCGCCATAAATACCTTGATAGCAATGGCGCACCTTCTCCTGGTGCGCCATTAATAACTTTTTTTTACCAGAATAAACATAAATAAAAACAATTAAAATACCATAAGAAAACACAAAGAAGCCCAAGGTGCATGTAAATGATGATTTGCAACCAAAACAAGAGGGAGAAGAACAAAAATTCCAAATCCAAGAAGAAAGTGGTCGATACTTCAACTTGGTGATGGAGAAGTTACAAAATATTATAGGAAGGTAAGTACAGACAACATTAATCCCCACTGTTTTGAATAAAACAGGTTACTGGATAGAGGACTAAAACAGAAGAAATGCCATTTCCATATGTCGAAATACAATCGAGAAATGAAGAATACAATTTAAATACAATCGATCTTAGCTATCTTTTCACAATATTCTTGCCCTTCTTTTTCGCAAATGGAGTTATTCTCTTGAACGGACGTCCTTTAGGTAGGGTGGTCCTGCTTCTTCTTGTGGTGTATGGTACTTCATCGTCGTCGTCATGTTCCATCTTCGGGTCGCCGTACTTGTCGAAGTCTTGCTCATTGGTGACTCCATCCATTCCGATGATATTCCTTTTGCCTCTCCTCACAACAACACGACTGGGCTTTGACGGGTCGGTAATGAAGAAGCATTGGTCCACTTGGGAAGCCAGTACCCATGGCTCATTTTTCACGGTGACGTTTGGGCCCGCGGTCTTGGATTTGGCTTCGGATATAACCATGGTGGTGAAATGCCGGTCTTCTTTTAGGATGCTCTTGGCCCATCTAACACGGAACATCGGGACCTTCTCTCCAGCGTAGCTCAGCTCCCAGATCTCCTCGATCCTTCCGTAGTATCTGTCCTTGTCGTTACCGGTGTAGGATTCATCGTTACCCCGGAATTCTGATAATCATCGCTCTTCATGTCCTTTTCCTCGGTGTAGAATGTGTAGCCATTGATATCGTATGCCTCATAGGTCATCAGGTTGTGCTCAGCACCCTGTGACAAGGCGAAGATGAGTTTTTCTTCCGCGGAAGAATCATCATGTAAAGGGTACGACAGAAGCTTCTCCTTGAACCAACGCGTGAAACATGAGTTGTGCTCTTTGATTATATCTCCGTCTGTCCTCTGTTGGCCTAGGTCATTGTACGTCTTCTCAATAAAGGATTTGTGCTCTACCACCCAAGGATCGACCACGTCTATGTGTTGTAGCGTGACTAGATTTGCTCTTTCAAAGTCGGCGAGTCGACCCTTGAAGTCAACATGCATTTCGCGACGACCCTCACGGTGATCCCATCCAGCGAGCCTGCCGAGGTGCCTGTTAACGGGTAGACCAATGGGGTTCTCGATGCCTAGATAATTCGTGCAGTAGGAGATGCACTCTTCGGTCAGAGAGTCCTTGGCTATGCTTCCCTCTGGACGTGACATGTTGCGAACGTGTCCTTTGATGACACCATTCATCCTTTCGAACGGCATCATAATGTCGTCCCGAGTTGGATGATATCCTCCACGATATGGACCAGCAGATGCACCACAATGTTGAAGAATGCGGGCGAGAAGTACATCTCAAGCTCGCATAGTATCACCATGATCTCTTCCTGTAGCCTTCTGAGTTGCCTCACGCCAACCGACTTCTGAGAGATGACGTCGAAAAAATTGCATAGGCCAAATAGCATTTCACGGACGTGCGCGTCCATGATCCCATGGATTGCAACTAGAAGTATCTGCGTCATCAGCACGTGACAGTCGTGAGACTTCATCCCACTGAACTTCTGCTTCGCTGAGTCTAGGTATCTTCTTATCTTCCCCGCGTAACCATAAGGAAGTTTTACTCCTACGAGGCAGGTGAAAAACTGCTCGATCTCCTCCTGACTTAGAGTGAAGCACGCGGGAGGGCAGTCATTTCCGATCTTCTTGGCCTTTTTATGTTTGCGACAACTTTCCGTGTTCTTCGCCTCATCATCATCATCATCATCATCATCATCATCATCATTAGCGTGAAGCTCCTCCCTGATGCCCATTGATTTCAAGTATGCCCTTGCTTTCGACCCATCTTTGGTCCTCCCTGACATGTTGAGTAGGGTACCAAGCAGACTCTGTCACACGTTCTACGCGATATGCATGACATCAAGGCTGTGATGCACACGGAGGATCTTCCAGTACGGAAAGTCCCAAAAAACAGACCTCGTTTTCCATACCTTCAGCAGCGTCTCAGGCGCCTTTCGCTTCTTTCCCGACGGTGGGCACTCTTTCCAATTTTTCAACAGCTCATCTATTTCCTCGCCACTCCTCGTACGCGGGCGTCTACGGGGTTCAGTTTCACCATCGAACAGATCCTTGCGTTTTCTCCATGAGTCATCGTCGCGAAGCCACCTTCGATGACCCATGAACACGGTTTTCGAAGACCCGGGATCTCTATCTAGCTGGCGATATGTTGTGTCATCCATGCACCTGACGGATGTAGAAAATCCATGGACCACCTGCCCCGTGACATATCTGTAACCGAGATAGTCATGCACCGTCGTGAGCAGTGCGGCTCTCATAGGGAAATATTCTTTCTCTGCGGTGTCCCATGTATTGGCTGGCGTTTTCCACAGCGTGTCTAGCTCCTCTTTCAGCGGACCCAGATACAGATTGATGTCGTTCCCTGGTTGTTTCGGCCCTTCAATTAGCATACTCATGTGAATGTACTTCCTCTTCATGCACAACCAGGGGGAAGGTTGTACATCCACACAAACACAGGCCAGGTGCTATGTGTGCTTCTCTGGCTGCCAAACGGATTGACTCCATCTGTGCTCGCGCCCAGCACGATGTTCCTTGGACCGTCCCCAAATTCTGGGTGTTCGAAGTTCAACGCTTGCCACTGGCTCGCATCCTTAGGGTGACTCAGCATCTTGTCTTTTTTATTTATCTCCGGATCATTTCCGTCATCTTCTTGCTTCTTCTCCTCCCTATTCGCATGCCAACGCAGGAGCTTTGCTACCTTAGGGTCCGCGAAATATCGATGCAGACGAGGAGTGATCGGAAGTACCACACCACTTTTCGAGGAGCTTTCTTCCTCTTCTTGTATCAAGTCACGCCACACACCGGACATATGGTAGACTCTGGGTGCTCGTCCCGATAAATAATGCAATTGTTCATGCACACATGGTATTTCACATGCGGTAAATCCAGAGGACACATGATTTTCTTCGCCTCCTCGAAACTGGTCGGGTAGTTGTTCCCCTTGGGAAGACGTTCGTGCTAGAATGACATGTTCTTGTCGAAGCATGCGTCGGTCATTTTGTGTTTTACCTTCATCTGCAGAGCCATGAGCGTTACTTTTAGGCGGGTATCCTCGGGCCTGCATCCTTCATACAATGGAGTAACTGCGTCTATCTCCAGTTGATCCAGCTTGGCTTTCTCTCGGGCGGCAGCTCTTGCGTTACCCGTCTGCTTGAGAAGCAGCTCTTGAATATGAGGGTCCTGCACCCAACCCATCGATGGTCCATCATCGTCTGCTCTGGCATCTTCATCTTCATGATCATGCCCTTCGTCTTGATCTTCCTCATCATCATGTCCGGCAACTTCTACATGATGACTGTGTCCTGCATCTACTTCGTGATCATGTCCTGGAGATTCTTCATCTTCTCGCCCGCCCTCGCCGCGGTTATCTTGCTGCCCTTCCTTATTTCTGGCCCGGCCCCCATGGACGACTTCATAATCATCTTCATCACCTTGCCACCGATAGCCATCCATGAAACCACGCAAGAGCAAGTGGTCCCGCACCTGTCCGGAATCCAGGTCCATAAGGCTCTTCAGCTTGCATCTTTGACACGGACATCTTAACTCCATCTCGCTCTTTTGAAGCATCTCGGCCTTCACGGAGCTCAAAAACCTATTCACGATGCCTTCGGTCATCGTGCGGACCATGATCTCTTGCTGGGTAGAGAAAAACGATATTTTAGAACCAAAAAAAATTTGGCATGACTTTGCCTAAAAATAGGACCAAAAAGAATGCATAGTGCCAAATTCTCGCCGAAACGGAAATGAATCAACATTCTGGCAAAATATTGGCAACTTTCGCATTTCAAATACCGGTACCTCCAAACACAAACATATGCAACACCACAAACATATGGAACACCACAAACATACGTAGATCTAGGCCATAAAAAGTGTGTACGTTGTTGGAGGGAGAAAAAGTAGATCTAGAATATAAAGAAAGCTTTCCCCTTACTTACCTATCAAAAAAGGAAATTTGACCACTTAATTTGGGTGAATCTATGGTGCAAATGAGGTGAGGAGGAGGAGGAGGCAGCCGAGACCAAGCTTGGTAGAGGTGGAGAGAATGAAGTGGGGAAAGTGAGTGTGGTAGGTGGCTGTCAAAAATATCTAGCTGCTCCCAGGTTACCAATGGCGCAACTGGTGTGTGGTGTGCCATTACTAGTTTTGAAAAAAATAATATAAAAAATGTTAGTAGTGGCGCACGAGGGGATAGTGCGCCATTACTAGTTATCTTTTTTTCAAAACTAGTAGTGGCGCACCACACACCAGGTGCGCCATTAGTAATGTGGCCAATAATGGCGTACCTATATCTGGTGCGCCACTGCTATATAGCAGTGGTGCACCACATACATGGTGCGCCATTAATGTCCATATTAGCTATAGCCGTTTTTCTAGTAGTGACACATTTAACTTGGGACTGTGATGTAGGTTGCATCTTGCATTGTCTTCTAGCTTGTACTGCTTCTAATTTCTTGAAATGGCACTTACGACGAGACACTTTTTACCTGATAGAGTGATATTGGTTGCATGTTCATATGGTGCCTAGCTTTCATTTCTTCTAATTTTGTTGAAATGCCTTCCGCTTACTGTTTTTTCATACATATTCCATCCTCCTATCGTACGTGTAAATATGAAACATTGTCTTTTTTGTATATATTCCATCCTCCTATCATGTGCTTGCCTTACATCAAAGTAATGTTCATTTGTATCATGCATCAACCAGTTGTGCAGAGCTAATTTTATTCATCTTCTTGTGGTTTTGACTTCATAAGGCAATATCAGAAAATAGGAAGGAAAAGAGGAAGTTAGGGGATGTTGGTGGTCCTCCGCACCGACGCAAACAGAGACTCTCTAGATTTGTCACCGATATTGCTAATGAAGTTGAAGTCCCAAGTCTACATGATGACTTCATCTCCCGTACTCCACCATCGTAGGTGCTTGCTCTAAGTTGACAATGTGATAATTGGTTTCATGGTGCATATGTTGTCTAGCCTATATTTCTTCTATTTTGATTAAATTGCACCTGGTGAGTTTATACGTTATACAGGTGCATATGACATGGTGTTCTGTGTCTAGAATACACCGCATCTATCTATCATACCATGTTCTTACATCAAAGTACTTTTGTTGTGTATCCTGCATCAGTCACTCATGATTGGATGCTTTTAACATAGAAGTTTGATAGTGGTTGCATCTTGCATTGATTTCTACATTGTACCGCTTCTAATTTTTTGAATTGCCACTTATGACTAGACACTTTTAACTTGGCAGAGTAATATTGGTTGCATCTTTCATATGGTGTCTAGCTTGCATTACTTCTATTTTCTTGAAAATCCTCATGCTTAATTTACACATCATAGCTGTGAATATGTCATGCCGTGCTGTTTTTCTTACATATTCCATCCTCATACGGTTGTCTTACATCAAAGTATTGCTTGTCTGTATCATGCATCAATGAGTTCTGAAGAGCGGTTTTATTCTTTTGTGTTGTGGGTACGGCTTCACATGGCAAAGTCACAAAAGAGCAAGGAAAATAATATAGTAGGGGGTGGTGTTACTCGTCGGGAGAAACAAAAAAGGATCTGTCGTCCAGATTCTGCTGGTACTTATAGTGCAGTAGAAGGTCCAAGTCCACTGGCTAAATCTACAAACACAGTATCACCTGCTCCACCAGCTGTAGCATCCGCTTTAACTGTACCAGCATCTCAACGAGTTACTCGTTCGTTTGCTCCGAAACTGTCCAGTTCCCAAGCTACCTTCACACCTAACACTACTTCCGAAGCACTACTGACACAATAGGACTTGGAAAGATCAGATGAACCTCATGAGCATCAACACCAAGACGGTACATGACCGAGTCAAGTTGCAGTTGCATGCTCCTTTATATGTACTCTCACAGTTTGATGTACACTAACACTTTCCATATTCATTGTTGAACTATCACCACGACGCAAGAGGAAACAGACATATCTAAAGGAGGAAGAATGGAGATCCATTTTGAGGCAGTTTAAAAAGGCCACGTGATGCTACAGAGTCAGCCAAGTTAGTATTAGAGGCAGCCGTTGCCATTAGGTGTCATGCACATATCCTCCCAATGTGGATCCAGTACAGGAATGAGAAAGACAATACCCAGTTTAACACCTTCCTTGACCATTTATCCGTAAGTAATGTTATTCATCGCAATTAGTAATATTGTCTTGCTCTGTCCCATACTTTCTAGCTTCCTCCTAATAAGACTCACTTTTTTTTTCAACAGATGAGGTTCAAGTTGGATATGAAAGATGATGCAACTAAACAAGCATGCACTCATGTTTTTCAGTCTGCTCTGCGACAGTATCGATACCACCTTAGAAAATCTCACTTTGAAGGTAAGGCTAACAATGAAATCGCCCAAATATCTCTAGTGGAAAATATTACAGATGAAGACTGTACAACCCTTGTTAAACATTGGTCTGATCCAAAGTATCAGGTAGGATATATGTATTTGATCAAACCACATATTGAACTTGTATTTATGTATGTGCCTTACAAGTGTATCTTCTTCTAGGCTAACTGTTTGAAGAACAAGACCAACCGTTCTAAAGTGAAATTCCAATAGACAACAGGATCTCATAGCCATATTGCACACTGCGAGGCTCCTGTAAATAGCTGCTACTTTTTTTCTGTGCCATATTATCGTATCTATATTGACTTGTTCCAAATACAGAGGAAAGCCTGTGCGGACCAAAAAGAACCTAAACTGAATGCAGTGCAAATCTTCAAGGATTTCCACACTAGCAAGATGAAGTGCATGAGCACACCAGTTCAAGCCGCTATTGTAAGTGTTTACTCCTCCTGCATTTGAACTGATTGGTACTGTGATGTGTTCATTTAACTACTTGGTTTGCAGCCAATGTCAGTTACTCTGTTCACTTTTATACACTGCTGTCTTAATGTATCATTTCACCTTACATGGTTTAAAAGAGATGAAGGATATTATTTTGGTCTTGGTCTATATTCTAGTTGTTATGTTCACGTGTGAACACAATGATAAAACAACATGTTTGTTTCATATCTGTTTGCCCATGATATGAATGATGTCATACCATGTTCATCCTACTTTAAACCATGTCTCTTTATCCTTAGATGTCAATGAATGTGAGGAAATAGACAATACAGTAGGCATGCTACATGGACATATGTTTCGAAAGTGATTTTATTATGTAGTTGGCACTACAAAACATGCTAATGTATTACAGTAATTCACCAAAATAAGTTATGTATAAACGTGTAACCTACTTTGTTTGTTTTTCTCTCATTAGTAACTTATCTGGTACACTAATATACAAGTTCAAACTTTCAAGAAGCTATGGAAAAAATGATTGAACATCCACAACCACCTGAAGGTGACGAGGCTGCCACGGGCACAATGTCACCTCTTGCTGCAGTGCATCAGTATCTGTCCACTAACAGTGCAAAAAGCACCTTCCTGCGTAATTCTGGGTTTGTTATCAAGGTAACCTTGTCCAAATCACCTACTGAACAAAATCTTCCTGCTAGACAGAGTGATATATCTGTGCTCCAGACACAAGTCCAATCCCTAATGGACGTCGTTTTGGAAACAAGAATAGTGGTTGACAAATGTCGTCAAGATATGAATGGTTTTGAAACCATACTATCAGACATTCGCTTCATTGTTCAAGAGCAATGGCGGAAAAAGGTGAAGATCGTGCTGCTCCATCAGATTCTACAGCCTAAAACATTAGCACTCAGGTCAAATGATCTGTGCTTATATACATCTGATGGTGCTTTTATCTGCAAGGACTGTAAACTTTATGCCAACAGGCCTTTTGTTGTATGGTTGGAATTTATTTTGTTGTGATACAACATTTATGATGCTGCCAAAGGCTGCAATAATTACGACCTATTTTTATATAGTGTAGGTTTATCTTAGTAATGTATTCGGCCGAAAGCTTCGTAGGAGCCCAACATGCCAACATTCATCGGGCCCATTCCAATTGGGCTAAAAACGATTATAGGCCAAAATTTGCATGTAGCCCACTAAAAATATCTGGGCCTAAATTAGCATAAGATTTCATATTTTTTCTGGTAGGCCAGTGCCCATAGTGGGCCTTTAACATGCCTAAACATAATTTGGGCCCTCAGTAACAATAGGCCATTTACAGGTGTAAATATCTCGAGCCTGTAAAAAACATGGGCCTTTAAAAGACCGAAAGTGAGATTGGGCCCTGATTGTGCCAAATAACCCACTGGTCTTAGCAGGCCGAAATGGTGGCCCGTTTATGATGCGGATCTTTCACTGGCCGAAACTCGGACGGGCCGTAAATGCGCTGACCTAATACACGGGCCTTTAACAGGCCGGAAGTTCGGTCGGGCTAGATTATCGTCATTTTTATATGGGTCGTTAATGGGACCGATGTGACGTTGGGCCACATATGGCCCATGGATTTCGTCCGACGTTAATAGGCCGAAAATCACAATAGGCCGAGAGTGGCCCAAATCTATAGTGGGCCTCTAACAGGCCGAATGTCAGACATGACCGAATATGACCCAAATCCTTCACGGTCGTTTATGGGCCGAAAGTTTCAATGGCCTGTAAATGGGCCCAAATGAAGCAGGACCTTTAACAGGTCGGAAATACACCGGGCCGTAATTCAGCCCATATACTTAGCGGACTGTTAACGGGCCAGAGTGACCATGGGTCGCGATGATGAAAAGTTTAGGACAGGCTGTTGACAAGCCAATTTGACACTAGCCGTACGGGCCTTCACTGAGAATGTTGGGCCTTTAGCTGGGCCGGCCCATTATGGTCTGCAAAATCTTGTGTGCCTTTAGCTGGGTTGGCCCATTATGGCCCACAAAATCTCGTGGGCCTTTAGTTGGGCCGGCCCATTATGATACACAAAATCTCATGGGCCTTTTGCTGGGGCGGCCCATTGTGGACCGCAAAATCTTGTGGGCCTTTAGTTGGGCCGGCCCATTTAAACTTTATGGGCCACTTTTGGGCCGGTCCATGTGTCAACATATCATAGGCGCATCTCGCCCATTGGATGAGTGACACCTGTGGCAACGCGGAGCTGACACGTGTTTCCGTCAGTCAATCATAATTTTACATGTGGAAAATCCCCATTGGTCCGGGCTGTTAACGGGTTATCGGATCCAAAACCGGACCCGATAGCTTAACGGCGTTCCGTTACGATGGATGCCACGTGTCGGTCACCCTTAACGAAAGAACTTAT
Source organism: Triticum dicoccoides (assembly GCF_002162155.2). Classification (NCBI taxonomy): domain Eukaryota; kingdom Viridiplantae; phylum Streptophyta; class Magnoliopsida; order Poales; family Poaceae; genus Triticum; species Triticum dicoccoides. Next base: position 278,605,197 of record NC_041380.1, on the reverse strand, counting down.
GTGACGCACGATTTATCGTCATGGAAGTGGACACTTCCGTGATGATAATTTTGGTAATGTCATGGAACACTTCTACGATAGCACAGGTATGACTATCTTGATTCTGTCATAAATTTATCATGGATGTTCATGCATGGCAGAAAACGTGACCTACTGTGACAAACACGTATCATCACTGAAGTGTATTTTTTTGTACTGCTCCCTAAATAAATGTTATTTGGTGTTTGCGTTAAGCATGAATATGATTTGATCATGTTTATTGCAATATGGTTATTCATTTAAGTTAAAGAATAATTGTTATTCTGTTTACATGAATAAAACCTTCTGAGGTCATACACCCAAGGTGAATGGTTTATTGAATCTCGATCGTAGTAATACACATATTCATAAATTGAAGCCAAAAGATGCAAAGTTAATAATGATAGTGCAACTTATATGTGGCACTGCCGTTTAGGTCATATTGGTGTAAAGCGCATGAAGAAACTCCATGTTGATGGGCTTTTGGAATCACTTGATTATGAATCATTTGATGCTTGCGAACCATGCCTCGTGGGCAAGATAACTAAAACTCCGTTCTCTGGAACAATGGAGCAAGGAACTAACTTATTGGAAATAATAAATACTGATGTATGCAATCCGATGAGTGTTGAGGCTCGCGGCAGGTATCATTATTTTGTGATCTTCACATATGATTTGAGCAAATATGGGTATATCTACTTGATAAAACATAAGTCTGAAACATTTGAAAAGTTCAAAGAATTTCGGAGTGAAGTGGAAAATCATCGTAACAAGAAAATAAAGTTTCTACGATCTGATCACAGAGATGAATATCTGAGTTACAAGTTTGGTCTTCAATTAAAACAATGTGGAATAGTTTCACAAATTCCTTCCACCTGGAACACCACAACATAATGGTGTGTCCAAACATCATAACCGTACTTTACTGGATATAGTGCAATCTATGATGTCTCTTACCGATTTACCACTATTGTTTTTGGGGTTATGCATTAGAGACAGCTACAATCATGTTAAAAAGAGCACCATCTAAGTCCGTTGAGACGACACCGTATGAACTCTGGTTCAGCAAGAAACCTAAGCTGTCGTTTCTTAAAGTTTAGGGTTGTGATGCTTATGTGAAAAAGTTTCAGCCTAATAAGGACAAACCTAAATTGGAAAAGTGCATCTTCATAGGATACCCAAAAGAAACTATTGGGTACACCTTCTATCACAGATCCGAAAGGCAATGTCTTTGTTGCTAAAGAGTGGATCCTTTCTAGAGAAGAAGTTTCTCTCGAAAGAAGTGAGTGGGAGGAATGTAGAACTTGATGAGGTAATTGTACCTTCTACCGAATTGGAAAGTAGTTCATCACAGAAATCAGTTCTAGTGATCTCTACACCAATTATTGAGGAAGCTAATGATGATGATCATGAAACTTCAGATCAAGTTATTACCGAACCTCGTAGGACAAGCAGAGTATGATCCGCACCAGAGTGGTACGGTAATCCTTTCTGGAAATCATGTTACTAGACCATGACGAACCTATGAACTATGAGGAAACGATGATGAGCCCAGATTCCGCGAAATGGATTGAGGCCATGAAATCTGAGATGGGATCCATGTATGATAACAAAGTATGGACTTTGATTGACTTGCCTGATGATCGGTGAGTGAATAAGAATAAATGGATCTTCAAGAGGAAGACGGATGCTGATAGTAATGTTACTATCTACAAAGCTCGAATTGTCGCAAAATGTTTTCGACAAGTTCAAGGTGTTGACTACGATGAGATTTTCTCACTCGTATCGATGCTTAAAAGTCTGTCCGAATCATGTTAGCAGTTGCCGCATTTTATGGAATCTGGCAAATGGATGTCAAAATTGTATTCCTTCATGGATTTCTTAAAAGAAGAGTTGCATATGATGCAACCAGAAGGTTTTGTCAATCCTAAAGGTGCTAACAAAGTGAGCAAGCTCCAGCGATCCATCTATGGACAGGTGAAAGCATCTCGGAGTTGGAATATATGCTTTGATAAAGTGATCAAAGCATATGGTTTTATACAGACTTGCGGTGAAGCCTGTATTTACAAGAAAGTGAGTGGGAGCACTACAACATTTCTGATAAGTATATGTGAATGACATATTGTTGATCGGAAATAATGTAGAATTTTCTGGAAAGCATAAGGGAGTGTTTTGAAAAGAGTTTTTCAAAGAAAGACCTCGATGAAGCTGCTTACACATTGAGCATCAAGTTCTATAGAGATAGATCAAGACGCTTGATAAGTTTTTTTTCAATGAGTACATACCTTGACAAGATTTTGAAGTAGTTCAAAATGGAACAGTCAAAGAAGGAGTTCTTGCCTGTGTTGCAAGGTGTGAAGTTGAGTAAAGACTCAAAACCCGACCACAACAAAAAATAGAAAGAGAATGAAAAGTCATTCCCTATGCCTCAGTCATAGGTTCTACAAAGTATGCTATGCTGTTTACCAGTCCTATTGTATACCTTAGCATCTTTCTGGCAAGGGAATACAATAGTGATCTAGGAGTAGATCACTAGACAGTGGTCAAAATTATCCTTAGAGGATGAAGGAAATATTTCTCGGTTATGGAGGTGATAAAAGAGTTCGCCGTAAAGAGTTACGTCGATGCAAGCTTTTTACATCGATCTACATGACTCTAAGTCTCGATCTGGATACATATATAAAGTGGGAGCAATTATCTAGAGTAGCTCCGTGCAGAGCATTGTAGACATAGAAATTTGCAAAATACATACGGATATGAATGTTGCAGACCCGTAGGCTAAACTTCTCTCACAAGCAAAACATGATCACTCTTGGGGTCTTAATCACATAGCGATGCGAACTAGAATATTGACTCTAGTAAACCCTTTGGGTATTAGTCACATGGACATGTGAACTAATCACATAAAGATGTGAACTAGATTATTGACTCTAGTGAAAGTGGGACACTGAAGGAAATATGCCCCAGAGGCAATAATAAAGTTATTATTTATTTCCTTATATCATGATAAATGTTTATTATTCATGCTAGAATTGTATTAACCAGAAACTTAGTACATGTGTGAATACATAGACAAACAAAGTGTCACTAGTTTGCCTCTACTTTACTAGCTCGTTGAATCAATGATGGTTATGTTTCCTAACTATAGACATGAGTTGTCATTTGATTAACGGGATCACATCATTAGAGAATGACGTGATTGACTTGACCCATCCGTTAGCTTAGCATGATGATCGTTTAGTTTGTTGCTATTGCTTTCTTCACGACTTATACATGTTCCTATGACTATGAGATTATGCAACTCCCGAGTACCGGAGGAACACTTTGTGTGATACCAAACATCACAACGTAACTGGGTGATTATAAAGGTGCTCTACAGGTGTCTCCAATGGTGTTTGTTGAGTTGGCATAGATCGAGATTAGGATTTGTCACTCCGAGTATCGGAGAGGTATCTCTGGGCCCTCTCGGTAATGCACATCACTATAAGCCTTGCAAGCATTGTGACTAATGAGTTAGTTGTGGGATGATGTATTACGGAATGAGTAAAGAGAATTGCCGGTAACGAGATTGAACTAGGTATTGAGATATCGACGATCGAATCTCGGGCAAGTAACATACCAATGACAAAGGGAACAACATATGTTGTTATGCGGTTTTACTGATAAAGATCTCTATAGAATATGTAGGAACCAATATGAGCATCTAGGTTCCGCTATTGGTTATTGACCAGTGATGAGTCTTGGTCATGTCTACATAGTTCTCGAAGCCGTAGGGTCCGCACGCTTAACGTTCGGTGACGATTGGTATTATGAGTTTATGTGTTTTGATGTACCGAAGGTAGTTCGCAGTCCCGGATGAGATCGGGGACATGACGAGGAGTCTTGAAATGGTCGAGACGTAAAGATCGATATATTGGACGACTATGTTCGGACATCGGAAATGTTCTGAGTGATTCGGTTATTTTTCGGAGTACCGGGGAGTTACGGGAATTCACTGGGAGGGTCAATGGGCCTTCGTGGGCTTTAGTGGAAATAGAGGGCAGCAAGGAAGTGTGGGGTGCACCCTCCTAGGCCCAAACCAAATTGGTTTAGGGCTTTGGGGGTCGGCCCCCTCTTTCCTTCTCCTCTCCTCCTCTTTCCTGCCCCTCCTAGTTGGACTAGGAAAGGGGGAACCTACTCCTAGTAGGAGTAGGATTCCCCCCTTTGGGGATCACCCTATGAGGCCGACGGCCCCCTCCCCATGCTCCTTTATATAAATGGCCAGGGGCACCCCATAGACAAACAAGTTGATCAGTTGATCTTTTAGCCGTGTGCGGTGCCCCCCTCCACCATAATCCACCACGGACATATCGTAGCGGTGCTTAGGCGAAGCCCTGTGTCAGTAGCATCATCATCACCATCATCACGCTGCCGTGCTGATAGAACTCTCCCTCGAAGCTCTGCTGGATCAGAGTTCATGGGTAGTCATCGAGCTGAACGTGTGCCGAACTCGGCGGTGCCGTACGTTCGGTACTTGGATCGGTCGGATCGTGAAGACATACGACTACATCAACTGCGTTCTCATAACGCTTCCGCCTACGATCTACGAGGGTACGTGGACGATACTCTCCCCTCTTGTTGCTATGCATCACCATGATCTTGTATGTGCGTAGGAATTTTTTTGAAATTACTGCGTTCCCCAACATCCCCACCCCCCGGCGAATTGTCGGAGAAGGGCTCTAGACTGGAACTCATGGTTCTAGACCTGGCGGCGGCTGGAACAAAATTTCGTCGACTCCCCTACGGTTTTTGGAATATTTGGGCATTTATAGAGTGAAAAGGCGATGCTGGAGGCCACCGAGGTGGGCCCAACCCACCTGGGCGTGCCTGGGCCCCAGGCGCTCCCTAGTGTGTTGTGCCCCCCTCGGGGCACCCCTGATACGTCTTCGTCATATCTACTTTTCCAAACACTTTTGCCCTTGTCTTGGACTCTAACTTGCATGATTTGAATGGAACTAACCTGGACTAACGATGTTTTCAGCAGAATTGCCATGGTGTTATTTATGTGCAGAAATAGAAGTTCTCGGAATGACCTGAAACTTCACGGAACATCTTTTCAGAAATAATGAAAAATCCTTGCAGAAGATGAAGACCAGGGGGCCCACCACCTGTCCACGAGGGTGGGGGACGCGCCCCCCTACCTCGTGGCCCCCCTGGAGCTTCTCCGACCTCAACTCCAACTCTATATATTTGGTTTCGGAGAGAAAAAGATCAGAGAGAAGAAATCATCGCGTTTTATGATACGAAGTCACCGCTAAGCCCTAAAACCTCTCGAGGGGCTGATCTGGAGTCCGTTCGGGGCTCCGGAGAGGGGAATCCGTCGCCATCGTCACCATCAACCATCCTCCATCACCAAATTCATGATGCTCACCGCCGTGCGTGAGTAATTCCATCGTAGGCTTGTTGGACGGTGATGGGTTGGATGAGATCTATCATGTAATCGAGTTAGTTTTGTTAGGGTTTGATCCCTAGTATCCACTATGTTCTGAGATTGATGTTGCTATGACTTTGCTATGCTTAATGCTTGTCAGTAGGGCCCGAGTGCCATGATTTCAGATCTGAACCTATTATGTTTTCATTAATATATGAGAGTTCTTGATCCTATCTTGCAGGTCTATAGTCACCTATTATGTGTTATGATCCGTTAACCCCGAAGTGACAATAATCGGGATACTTACCGGTGATGACCATAGTTTGAGGAGTTCATGTATTCACTATGTGCTAATGCTTTGTTCCAGTACTCTATTAAAAGGAGGCCTTAATATCCCTTAGTTTCCATTAGGACCCCGCTGCCATGGGAGGGTAGGACAAAATATGTCATGCAAGTTCTTTTCCATAAGCACGTATGACTATATTCGGAATACATGCCTACATTACATTGATGAATTGGAGCTAGTTCTGTGTCACCCTATGTTATGATTGTTACATGATGAACCACATCCGGTATAATTCTCTATCACCGATCCATTGCCTATGAGCTTTCCATATATTGTTCTTCGCTTATTTACTTTTCCGTTGCTATTTCTATCATCATTACAAAATACCAAAAACATTAATTTTGCTACTGTTACCTTTTCTACCGTTACCACTACTATCATATTACTTTGCTACTAAATACTTTGCTGTAGATATTAAGTTTCCAGGTGTGGTTGAATTGACAACTCAGCTGCTAATACTTGAGAATATTCTTTGGCTCCCCTTGTGTCGAATCAATAAATTTGGGCTGAATACTTTACCTCGAAAACTGTTGCGATCCCCTATACTTGTGGGTTATCAAGACTATTTTTTGGCGCCATTGCCGGGGAGCATAGCTCTATTCTTTGAGTCACTTGGGATTTATATCTGCTTATCATTATGAAGAACTTGAGAGATCCAAAAACCAAGATTTATCCCTCAACTACGAGGGGAGGTAAGGAACTGCCATCTAGCTTTGCACTTGATTCACCTTCTGTTTTGAGTAAGCTTGCGACACCTAAACCTACTTCTGCTATCCGTTCTGTTGTGTCGCATGTTATTGATGATGCCACTTCTGCTATGAATGATAGTTATGATGAAACTCCTTCTATGCTTGATACTACTGTGCCACTTGGTGAATTTCTTGATGAACAACTTGATAGGGTTAGAGAGAATGAAAATATTGAATCTGATAACATTGATGAAAGTGATGATGAAGACTCTTCCCCTAATAATGAATCACTTGTTATTCCTGAGGGTTATATTTTTTTATAAAGAAGCTTCTTTAGCTATTTTAGCTTGCAAAGATAGATACGAACTTAAGAGGTTGTTAGCTAAATGGAATAAGCAATCTCTAAATGCTAGGATGAAACCTGACCCTGCTTTTGCTACTTCACCTATCTTTGTTACTGATAAAGATTATGAATTCTCTGTTGACCCTGATATAATTACTTTGGTTGAATCTGATCCTTTTCATGGCTATGAATCCGAAACTGTTGTGGCACATCTTACTAAATTAAATGATATAGCCACCCTGTTCACTAATGATGAGAGAACTCACTACTTCTATACCTGAAAATATTTCCGTTCTCATTAAAGGGTGATGCTAAGATATGGTTTAATTCTTTGGATCCTGGTTGTGTGCGTAGTCCCCAGGATATGATTTATTACTTCTCTACTAAATATTTCCCTGCTCATAAGAAACAAGCTTCTTTAAGGGACATATATAATTTCGTGTAAATTGAAGAAGAGAGTCTCCCACAAGCTTGGGGGAGGCTTCTCCAGTTACTTAATGCTTTTCCTGATCATCCTCTTAAGAAAAATGAAATACTTGATATCTTTTATAATGGACTAACCGATGCCTCCAGAGATTACCTGGATAGTTGTGATGGTTCTGTTTTCAGGGAAAGAACGCCGGATGAAGCTGAAATTCTATTGAATAATATGTTGACAAATGAAAACAATTGGACACTTCCCGAACCAGTTCCTGAACCATCTCCTAAGCCTATTCCTAAACCAACTCCGAAGAAAAGGGGTGTTCTATTTCTCAGTCCTGAAGATATGCAAGAGGCAAAGAAATCTATGAAAGAAAAGGGTATTAAAGCTGAAGATGTTAAGAATTTACCTCCTATTGAAGAAATACATGGTCTTAATTTACCGCCTGTTGAAGAAACATATGATCTTAATCTTCCACCTATTGAAGAAACTCATGGTCTTGATAACCCGACACAGGTAGTAAAGGTAAATTGTCTCTATAGATATGATAAATCTGAAATCCCGTTTACTAAATTTGCTAGCCCATGCTTAGATGAATTTGATAAATTTATGGTTAAGCAAGAAGATTTTAATGCTTATTTTGGTAGACAATTGAAATACAATTCAAATATTCTTGAACACTTGGGTGATTATATGGCTAATGTCAAACGTGAACTTAAACTTATTAGTAAACATGCTTCTATGGTTACCACTCAAGTAGAACACGTACTTAAAGCTCAAAATGATTTGCTCAGTGAGATGAATAGTAAGAAAAATGATTATGCTGTTAAAGTGGCTACTAGAACTGATAGAATGACTCAGGAACCTTTGTATCCTGAAGGCCACCCTAAGAGAATTGAGCAAGATTCTCAGAGAAATAATATAGATGCACCTAGTCCTTCTAAAAGGAAGAAAAAGAAAAATGATAGGACCTTGCATGCTTCTAGTGAACCTATTACTGAAACACCTGAGAATTCAAATGATATTTCTATTTATGATGCCGAAACACAATCTGGTAATGAACCTGAAACTAGTGATAATGTTAATGATAATGTTCATGATGATGCTCAACCTAGTAATGATAATGATATAGAAATTGAACCTGCTGTTGATCTTGATAATCCATAATCAAAGAATCAACGTTATGATAAGAAAGACTTTGTTGCTAGGAAACATGGTTAGGAAAGAGAGCCTTGGGTTCAGAAACCCATGCCTTTTCCTCCCAAACCATCCAAGAAAAAGGATGATGAGGATTTTGAGCACTTTGCTGAAATGATTAGACATATCTTTTTGCCTACGCGATTAACTGATATGCTCAAAATGAATCCTTATGCTAAGTATATGAAAGATATTGTTACAAATAAAAGAAAGATACCGAAAGCTGAAATTTCCACCATGCTTGCTAATTATACCTTTAAGGGTGGAATACCAAAGAAACTTGGAGATCCAGGAGTACCTACTATACCATGCTCCATTAAAAGAAATTATGTTAAAACTGCTTTATGTGATCTTGGAGCCGATGTTAGTGTTATGCCTCTCTCTTTATATCGTAAACTTGATTTGAATAAGTTGACACATACTGAAATATCTTTGCAAATGGCTGATAAATCAATTGCTATACCTGTCGGTATTTGTGAGGATGTGCCTGTTGTAGTTGCAAACGTTACTATTTTAACGAACTTTGTTATTCTTGATATTCCCAAGGACGATAATATGTCTATTATTCTTGGAAGACCTTTTTTGAATACTCCAGGGGATGTTATTGATTGCACTAAAGGCAATGTCACTTTTCATGTTAATGGTAATGAGCATACGGTACACTTTCCAAGGAAACAACCTCAAGTTCATAGTATCAACTCTATTGGAAAAATTCCATCGATTATATTTGGAGGTCTTGAATTTTCTCTTCCTACTGTCAATAAGAAATATGATATTCTTATTATTGGGGATGTGCATATCCCCGTTGAGGTAACATAGTGTTATTCAAAATTTCTCCGGTTCCATGTTATTCGGAATGAGTTCGTTAACGAGACTTGATCAACCTTGTTAGTGGATTCCTTTTGATGAGCATGAGATGGATGAAACTAGAAAACACAACTCTCTGTACCTTCCTTTTACTTTCTATTATTTATATTAATAAAATAAAAATAAGTATTTTTCGTCTGTTACATGAATTATCCGTGCAATATAAATATACCCCGAAAATAAAGGTTCTCCAAATGCCTTGAAATTTAAATTTGATTTTTCTGGAATATTTGAGAATATCTGGAACTGAGAACACAGCAGGGGGATCAACCACCTAGCCACGAGGGTGGAGGGCGCGCCGTACCCCCCAGGGCACGCCCCCCTGCCTCGTGGGCCCACGGTGGACCTCCTCCACTTATTCCTGCACCCACACACTTCTTCTTCCTCCCACAAACACGAATATCCAGCTCAAGCACGAGTTCTAGCTCATTTTTCTGCCATTTTTTATCTCCTTGCTCAGAGCACCTCTCACAAAACTGCTTGGGGGGATTGTTCCTTGGTATGTGACTCCTCCATTGGTCCAATTAGTTTTTGTTCTAGTGCTTTATTCATTGCATATTTTTGCTGCTTAGGTGACCCTGTTCTTGAGCTTGCATGTCAAATTTATATGGTCAAAAGTAGTTTTGATGCATGATATAGGCTCTAGGCACTTGTAGGAGTAGTTGCTATTAATATTATTGAGTTTTGTTCACTTTTATTTTGAAGTTACTAAAAATTTCAGAAATTTTTCAGAGGAGGAAATATGCTTAGGAAAATATACCAAGGTGGTTCTTCAAGGAAGCAAGGACCCAGGCTTGCAATTCGTGATGCTGATGGAGAGCCACCAAGAGACGCTCCAGTACGGCCTTGTGAATGGCCTTCAGAGGACTTCATGGATCGAGCGAGTATTAAGGAAGAATTTAACGCATATTTGCGTAACGCTGATCTTGTGGGCTTCGAGGAAGAAAAATGCCGTCAGTACCACTATCTCACTAGTTCTTTTGTGAGGAGGTTTGAATTTTCATCTTCACGCAATTCTCCAACTTTCCTGTTCGATCTTTATGAAAAATCTTATACGATGGACTTAGGGGATTTTACCACTACTTGCAAACTTCCACAATGGGGTAGTGTTAGAGAACCTCGCAAATCTGAATTTAGAGATTTTCTTGCTAGTATAACTATGGGGGAATCTAGAGATATAACACAAGCTACCATAGGGAGCATTCACTTTCCTGCTATACATTATTTTGCTCTCTTCATTGGTAGATGCATTAATGGTAAAGATGAGGCATGTCACATGTGTGTCCCTGACCTCAGTATTCTTAGGAATGCTGTGTTAGGAGATAAATCTTATAACTTGGGAGCCATTGTTACACGTAGGTTGCATCTTAATAGATTTAATGGAGATTTCTTTGGTGGAATTTATGCAACCCGCATAGCTAATTTTCTGGGTATAGCCATACGTGAGGATGATATCGAGTTGCCTCCTGCTTATTTAGATTATGAGGCTATGGTTTGTCATTAGTTTGTTGAGAGGAACGATCAGTTCCTCCAGTACCGACTAATCTTTGACAGACGATGCACCTATCACGTCGCTCTCCCTGCTTCTACTTTCTTTGACTTTCAGGCAAAAGGGAGATATTTCATAACCAGAGAGGAGGCGGAAGAGTATAAGAGGAGAGCTGAGATAGATCGCCTCCAAGCTGCATCCCATGATGCAATGACTGCTGCATCTCAGTATGACCCCAACTACAACTTTGGATATCCGCCAGGCCATCTGTGGCATTAGACCAACGTAGGCCAAAAGCCTAATCTTGGGGGAGTACGTATTTCTCACCGACATTATATTCATGTTCACACACTCATTGCTAGATGTCGGTGCTCATACTTTTTCATTGTATCATCCATGCTAGTTTATTTTCCTTTTCATGATTTCTTCTTGTGTGTTTAATAAACCTTAAGAAAAAATAATTAGTTGTAGTTTTTTATTAGTTTACTTTTCATACTTGTAGTAGCAATTAAAAAGAAAACCCAAAAAGATTTCCTGTTCTTCTTTTGCTTATTGGGAGCTTTCCCGTGTAAATAGTATTATTTCTTTTCTTTTCTTTGGGGGTCGATAGGAGAAGACCATAATTAAATTGTTGAAGTCGCTCTTATATGCATTATTGTTGATCTGACAAAAGAGCCCATATTGCCTTGTCTTCTCCTGTTTATTGAATGCTCGCAGATTCCAGCTTAGTCCAATGCACATGCACTATTATTATTATCCACATCGTTCGGTCGTGCAAGTGAAAGGCAATTATGACGATATATGATGGACTAATTGAGATGAGAAAAGCTGGTATGAACTCGACCTCTTTTGTTTTTTGTAAATATGAAAGGTAAACATGTTTGCAATGACAACTAGAGATCATAGTTTCTTATGCCATGCTTGATTAGCTAGGAGCTTATAATGGTTTACCTTGCTTGCCAACATGCTATTAAAATGGTTGTGATGTGGTATGATAGGGTGGTATCCTCCTCTGAATGATTTAAGTGACTTGACTTGGCACATGTTCACACATGTAGTTGAAACAAACTCAACATAGCCTTCACGATATTTATGTTCATGGTGGATTATATCCTACTCATGCTTTCATTCAGTGTTGATTAATTTTAATGCATGTTCATGACTGTTATCGCTCTCTAGCTGGTCCCTTCCCAGTCTTTTGCTAGCCTTCACTTGTACTAAGCGAGAATACTGCTTGTGCATCTAATCCCTTAAACCCCAAAGTTATTCCAGATGAGTCCACTATACCTTCCTATATGTAGTATCTACTTGCCGTTCCAAGTAAATTTGCGTGTGCCAAACTCTAAACCTTCAAATAATCATCCTGTTTTGTATGCTCGAATAGCTCATGTATCAACTAGGGTTGTCCGTATCTTCCATGTTAGGCGGGTTATTCTCAAGAGGAGTGGACTTCGCTCCTCACTCACGATAAAGTGGCTGGTCACCGGGATGCCCAGTCCCATGCTTTATGCAAACTAAATCAAAATAATTGCAAAACAAAACTCCCCCTGGGACTGTCGGTAGTTGGAGGCACTCGTTGTTTCGAGCAAGCCACGAATTGATGCTTGTTGGTGGAGGGGGAGTATAAACTTCACCATCCTGTTTGGGAACCGCCTATAATGTGTGTAGCATGGAAGATATCGCCATCTCTTGGTTGTTATGTTGACAATGAAAGTATACCGCTCAAAATATTATTCATCTTTATTTCAAAACCGAGCTCTGGCACCTCTACAAATCCCTGCTTCCCTCTGCGAAGGGCCTATCTATTTACTTTCATGTTCAGTCAGCATCCTCTTATTAAAAAGCACCAGTTAGAGAGCACCACTGTCATTTGCATTCATTACTGTTAGTTTACATTTAGTATGACTTGACTGGATCTCTTTTACCATGAATTACAATGTCTAGTCAGTCCTTGATCTTTAAAGGTGCTCTGCATTTATGTTTTGCGGTCTCAGAAAGGGCTAGCAAGATACCATCTTGTTATATCATATTATGATTGTTTTGAGAAAGTGTTGTCATCCGAGATTTATTATTATTGCTCGCTAGTTGATTATGCCATTGATATGAGTAAACATGAGACCTATGCGTTATTGTGAATATGGTTAGTTCATAATCTTTGCTGAAAACTTGAATGCTGGCTTTACATATTTACAACAACAAGAACAAACAGAGTTTGTAAAAGTTTTTCTTTATCACTTCCAGTTTATCAACTGAATTGCTTGAGGACAAGCAATGGTTTAAGCTTGGGAGAGTTGATACGTCTTCGTCGTATCTTTTCCAAATACTTTTGCCCTTGTTTTGGACTCTAACTTGCATGATTTGAATGGAACTAACCCGGACTAACGCTGTTTTTAGCAGAATTGCCATGGTGTTATTTATGTGCAGAAACAAAAGTTCTCGGCATGACCTGAAACTTCACGGAACATCTTTTCGGAAATAATAAAAAATCCTTGCAAAAGATGAAGACCAGGGGGGCCACCACCTGTCCACGAGGGTGGGGGCGCGCCTGCCCCCCTAGGGCGCGCCCCCTACCTCGTGGGCCCCCTAGAGCTCCTCCGACCTCAACTCCAACTCTATATATTTGGTTTTGGTGAGAAAAAAAATCAGAGAGAAGAAATCATCGCGTTTTACGATATGGAGCCGCCGCCAAGCCCTAAAACCTCTCGGGGGGCTGATCTGGAGTCCGTTCGGGGCTCCGGAGAGGGGAATCCATCGCCATCATCACCATCAACCATCCTCCATCACCAATTTCATGATGCTCACCGCCATGCGTGAGTAATTCCATCGTAGGCTTGCTGGACGGTGATGGGTTGGATGAGATCTATCATGTAATCGAGTTAGTTTTGTTAGGGTTTGATCCCTAGTATCCACTATGTTCTGAGATTGATGTTGCTATGACTTTGCTATGCTTAATGCTTGTCACTAGGGCCCAAGTGCCATGATTTCAGATCTGACCCTATTATGTTTTCATTAATATATGAGAGTTCTTGATCCTATCTTGCAAGTCTATAGTCACCTATTATGTGTTATGATCCGTTAACCCCGAAGTGACAATAATCGGGATACTTACCGGTGATGACCATAGTTTGAGGAGTTCATGTATTCACTATGTGCTAATGCTTTGTTCCAGTACTCTACTAAAAGGAGGCCTTAATATCCCTTAGTTTCCATTACGACCTCGCTGCCACGGGAGGGTAGGAAAAAAGATGTCATGCAAGTTCTTTTCCATAAGCATGTATCACTATATTCGGAATACATGCCTACATTACATTGATGAATTGGAGCTAGTTCTGTGTCACCCTATGTTATGATTGTTACATGATGAACCGCATCCGGCATAATTCTCCATCACCGATCCGTTGCCTACGAGCTTTCCGTATACTGTTCTTCGCTTATTTACTTTTCCATTGCTATTGCTATCATCATTACAAAATACCAAAAACATTACTTTTGCTACTGTTACCTTTGCTACCGTCACCACTACTATCATATTACTTTCCTACTAAATACTTTGCTGTAGATATTAAGTTTCCAGGTGTGGTTGAATTGACAACTCAGCTGCTAATACTTGAGAATATTATTTGGCTCCCCTTGTGTCGAATCTATAAATTTGGGTTGAATACTTTACCCTCAAAAACTGTTGCGATCCCCTATACTTGTGGGTTATCAACCCCCCAGGTGCTTCTTTGGCCCACTAGATGTCTTCTGGTCCAAAAAGATCTCCAAAAAGTTTCACTACATTTGGACTCCATTTGATATTGATTTTCTGCAATGTAAAGAACAAGCAAAAAACAGCAACTGGCACTAGGCACTATGTCAATAGGTTATTTCCAAAAAATGATATAAAGTTTCTATAGAATGATTGTAAAACATCCAATAATGATAATATTATAGCATGGAGCAATCAAAAAATTTAGATACGTTGGAGACATATTAGAAGAAAATACAAAATTGCACCCTGAAGAATTGAATATCACATTTGCATAATTGAACCAAATAGTTAACTAAACCCGACAACTAATAAACCAAATAGTTAATAAGTGGAGCACCACATTGCACGACATATAGAACGAATACATTAGAGTGACAATTGCATGGTAAAAGTAGATAGCACAATTCACTACAATTTTTGAAGGAAAGGCAGTAGCTAGCAAACTGAACATGGGTCCTTATAGTGAGCTAATAAGACAAGCTACTCCTCATTGTTGGAGATATCGATGCGATTGGCTCCTTGGACATGGAAGAGGGCGAGGCCTCCGTGTCATGGGTGCCCTCGTCATAGTGGTGAGTTGCCTGAGTCGCTCCGGGCACTAACCTGTTGGTTCTCGAGATGAGGTAAGCATGTGCATGCTTAAAAAACACCTTGTAGTCTTCGTCGAAGGCACCGAGGGTGGCCTCGAGAAAATGCCATGAACTATCGTTTAAAGCAGCCAACCGCGTCACGGCGTCAGCGCACGAGGCGTTGATGGTGGCCTCGATGGTGAGATACTCCTCCAAGATCTGGGGGTCGGCACGCATGGCAGCAATCGTTACCTCTTCCATGCGTGCGGCCGCGACTTGCTTCTCCGCTGCCAAATGCTCCTTGAGATACTGGCTATACTGCATGCACCATGGCTTACGGTGGCGCTTATTTGGTGGAAGAGTCGGTGATTTGGGTGGAAGGTGTCGCACCGGCGGTCGGGGCATGGGGGATGTGGAAGGGGGAGGAGGATGGGGGTCGGGTGTGGATTACCTGCCTGGATAGACGAGGCCGAGCAGCGTGAAGGAGGGTTGCCGGTGAGGAGGCGGCGTTGCAAGCAAGGAGTGAAGGTTTCAACTTGGAAAGGAAGGTGGAAACAGGGGAAATCTGGCTTTTGGCAAGGGGGGCGGGGAGGTAGATATTTCCGCGGAAGCCAACAAATTTGAAACGCTTCAGCGAAAAAACTGGCGCGCAAAGTGTCATCAGGCACGGTCCCTTATTCGGCACTGTGTACGATATGTGAACATCACAAATGTTTCAAATTGCTTAACATGTGTGTGATGAGTTTGAACTTCGAAAATTTTGGTTCAAATTTCCCTGGTTACAGTGGTCATCCACGTCATTGCATAATTTGGGTACACGAAGAATACTACAACACACCCACACTTCTTAATCGAGCAAGTTCAACAATTAAACAGAGCTATCTGACCTAAAAATTACTCTAACAAATTAAAGACCAACGCTCTTAATTAAACAAAACAAAGAGTACTACTACGGCTGGTGCTCGTCGATCTCTGCCGCTGCCTCCATGTGCAGCTCGTGCCCGACGATCTCCTGGGGAAGGGGCTCCATGGCATCCATCACACCATACTCGATAAGCATCTCTCCATCCGCATCCACCATATCTTTGGAATAGGCTGCCACAAGCTTGGCGTGGGCGGCCGCGATCTTGGCTTGGGCAGGCTCCGTCGTGGCAAGGTATGCCGCATAGGAACGAACGGCTGCTCTAATGCTCTTGGCGATTGGCAAGTCTTCGTATGAGCTGGGCGTGGGTGCCCTCGACATGGTCGTGGGTGGTCTCCAGCAGGGCTAAGGCCACCGCTATGGAACGGACAGCTGCTATGCTGCTCTTGCCAGTTGCTATCCCCGAGGCAGATGTTGCTGCCGCCACCTGAGAAGCAATAACAACCGTTCATGCACACTAGCAGATTGCGCCCATGCCCACGAAGCTTGTTAGCACGCGCCTGGTGGCTGTGGCCGCGCTCTGGCCGGAGTGGGCCGCCGATGTTGCCATCACGAAGCGAGTCCACGTCCCCATCTTTCACCGGTGACGATTGAACAGTGAAATGATATTTGGGAAGTGAGCTAGTGTGCTTGACACGCCGGCTATGGGCTGTAGCCGACGCACCTTCTCGCGTAAGTCGTATGCATAGTAGACACCGACGGTGCTCTAGGATATTTTGTACTGCATCTCACACGGTTGGTGATAATAAACTATGTGTGATCTACTTGATTTTTTGTCTTGATTTGCATTACATAATGGGGCATAGCTGCAAAGGATGGTGTTTGGATTGCTAGAACTTTTATCTGCAGTGAACATGCAACTATAGGTGTGTCGTCAAAACAATTGGAATCATTCAGGGTTCGTTTGGACATTTTTATATATTAACTTGGTTTTCTAGGCATTTCAGGTGTACAACTAAAAACTAAACTACATGCACATGCTCCGTTGCACCAAAATGGGTTGTGAAATGATCTATGTGTCCATGGGTTGATGCTTATGTCCCATTCAGGAAATGGGGATGAATTTCAAACACCACGACATTATGGCTCTCCGGCAAACGTTGAGGTGCTTGCTTTCGAAATTCTAGTAAATAAAAAAATCGTCTAAAATTCATGAACCTTAGCATGGTATCATGGAACGACATCAACATGCTGGGGTAAAAACATAGTGTCCCATTTGGGGCAGCTTATGGTATAAGCTTCTCGCAAACCGGAGCTTCTGACAACAAGCATGATGGTTTTCGGTAGGGAATGTCCCACCTTTGTGGACGAAACGATATCCATTGCCTCTTATTGCTTTCAAATTTCTTTCTTGTGTCAACATAGAACAACAAGAGTGTTGTGTGATTTTTTGTGATTTTTCGGGGTTCATTTGGACATTTTATGCATTAACTGAGTTTTCAATGCATTTTATGTGCATAATTCAAATTTGAACTACATGCACATGCTCCAGTGCATATAAACGGGTTGAAAAATCAAATGTGTGTCCTCGGTTGCAACCTTAGGTCCCATGCAAGAAATGGGAATGAATGTCAAACACCTTTGCCACCATCGCTCGACCGATAACATTGAGATACATGGTTTTAAAATTCAAGGAAATCAAAATCTTGTCTGAAATTCATTATACTTGACATGCTATCATGGAACAACATCAACATGCAGTGGTAAAAATATTGTCCCATTTGGGGCAGGTTGGGGTATAAGCTTCTCACAAACCAGAGCTTCTCGCAAGAAGCCTCATGGTTACGGTAGGGAACGTTTCACCTTTCTGGACGAAATGATATCCATTGCCTCTTCTTGATTTCAATTTTTTATCTAGTGTCAACATAGAACAACAGGAGTGTTGTGTTAAATTTTGAAATTTTTCGGGGTTCGTTTGGACATTTTTATACATTAAGTGAGTTTTCAATGCATTTATGTGCATAATTGAAATTTGAACTACATGCACATGATCTAATGCATATAAATTGTTTGAAAATTCAAATATGTGTCCTTGGTTGCATGCTTAGGTCCCATGCAATAAATGGGAATGAATGTCAAACACCCTGCCACCGTCATTCGGCCGCAAACATTGACATACCTGGTTTTTAAATTCTAGTAAATCCAAAATTCGTCTGAAGTTCATGAAACTTGGCATGCTATCATGGAGCGGTATCAACACGTCATGGTAAAAATTTTGTCCCATTTGTGGTAGGTTTGGGTATAAGCTTCTCACAAACCAGAGCTTCTCACAACAAGCCTGATGGTTTCGGTAGGGAACGTGCCACCTTTGGGGATGAAACGATATCCGTTGCCTCTTCTTGATTTCAGTTTTTTCTCTAGTGTCAACATAGAACAATGGGGTGTTGTGTTAAATTTTGGAATTTTTCGGAGTTCGTTTGGACATTTTTATACATTAGTTGAGTTTTCAATGCATTTATGTGCATAATTCAAATTTGAACTACAGGCACATGCTCTAATGCATATAAATTGGTTGAAAATTCAAATCTATGTCCTTGGTTGCATTCTTAGGTCCCATGCAATAAATGCGAATGAATGTCAAACACCCTGCCATCGTCACCCGACCGCAAACATTGAGATACCTGGTTTTTAAATTCTAGTAAATCCAAAACTCATTTGAAATTCATGAAACTTGACGTGCTACCATGGAGCAGCATCAACATGCCGTGATAATTTTTTTGTCCCATTTGGGGCAGGTTTGGGTATCAGCTTCTCACA
This sequence comes from Triticum dicoccoides, assembly GCF_002162155.2. Lineage (NCBI taxonomy): Eukaryota > Viridiplantae > Streptophyta > Magnoliopsida > Poales > Poaceae > Triticum > Triticum dicoccoides. Next base: position 278,586,418 of record NC_041380.1, on the reverse strand, counting down.
AACCAGAGCTTCTCACAACTAGCCTAACGGTTTCGGTAGGGAACGTGCCACCTTTGGGGACGAAACGATACCCGTTGCCTCTAATTGCTTTCAGAAATTTTCTAGTGTCAACATAGAACAACAGAAGTGTTGTGTTAAATTTTGGAATTTTTTTGGGTTCGTTTGGACATTTTTATACATTAACTGGGTTTTCTAGGCATTTTATGTGCATAATTCAAATTTGAACTACATGCACATACTCTAGTGCATATAAATTGGTTGAAAAATCAAATATGTGTCCTTGGGTGCATGCTTAGGCCCCATTCAAGAAATGGGAATGAATTTCAAACACCAAGGCATGGTTGATTGCCGGCAAAACGTTGAGATACTTTGTTTTTAAATTCTAGTAAACCAAAACTCGTCTGAAATTCATGAAACTTGGCATGCTATAATGGAATGGCACCCGAATGCTGTGGTATTTTTCGTGTCCAATTTGAGAGAAGGCACACCCGAATAACAGCCAACAAAGACATTTTGAAACAAATAGCTGTCACTCTAACATCGCAAACATTTTAGATAGAACACCCATATGTAAACCGACAGCTTCCCCAGTAAGGTAAGGGAAAATGTGTTGAGAGGATTTGTGTAGCTCTTCATCGCAAATGTTTAAAATAGAACACCAGTATGCAAAGTGAGAGCTATGGTCTTCCGCAGTAAGCCAAGGGAAAATTTGCCACGCAGGATTTGTGCATCTCTTCAACGCAAACGGTTCAGATTGAATAAGGTATGCAAAGCGAGACTTTGACACTAAGCCAAGAGAAAATTTGGCAAGCAGGATTTGTACCTCCCTTCAACGCAAATGGTTTTTTCGGATGACCCGTGTGCAACCACGTACAAACAATTTGGTAAGATTTGCATCTATTTTTTTAAGGTTGAAACGGTAGGAAAGGCTCCTACTGCATATATATTAAAGGAAAAAGTCACTATGGTGTTCCACGCATCTTACAAATGGAGTGGGGTTAGTTACTCTAGCAAGGTCAGATTTGTAAGAGGTAGTCTAGCGGGGGAGTTAGCAGGATTTACAATATTCACACAAGACAATCAGGGTACTGTAGCCAGAATGCCGAGAACCAGGTGCCATTTTTGGGAAGGCAACCTATAGGCCATGTTGCCAAAGTCCTCCTTGAATCTGTGTTTCTAAGAATTCATCGAAGGGAGCACTTTTCGGAAGTAATTATTGTTACATTCTTTCCACAGGAATCATGCCGCCACCAGGAAATTTTCCATGATCATGTTGTGTTGGTGGCTTGCTTTCATGTGCTCCACAAGCTGCAGTCTGTTCAGGTGGTTGCTCCATGCGATGTTCAGAACCTGCCAACATCGTTAACTGAAACAGCAATGAAAAAACAAGTGTCCCACCGTCTCCTCAAAATGCTCTTCACACAATAGGAAGTCAAGGTTGTCTCCAATGTTATAGTGTCTCCTTTTTAACATGTTTCTGGTATTTAGGCGATCAGACAGAAGCAGCTAACCAGACACTTCTATTTTTTGGGGTGCATTTTGATTTCCACAACCAGCCAAATGCCACGTGCACATTGACTTCTCTGAAGTAAAAGTCGTAGTACGCCTGGTCTTAAAGCTGTGAGTATTCCAGGTGCATCGCCAGGTGTCTTTCACCCCCAATATGTTCACATTAATCACTTCAGACTATAGTTGTCTCAGTTCTGCATGGGCTTGCATCGAGAGTGATAGGTGGAAGGTCATTGACAGATCATCAGCGGCGAGGAAGTAAGGCACAGAGACATCTTCATGCTTGGAGTACGAGTATGCTCTCGGAAACTTCTCTGCATATATCGCCTGGAGCCAGTCATCTTTCCAAAAGAGGGTGGAATCGCCTAAGCTGATTTGCACATTGGTAATGCCCTGATAAATGGAATTAAAGGTATCAGGTCTATCCACCAGAAGGAGCCGCAGGTGTCGGCCGCATGCAAAACAACATTTACATAGTACGTATCCCAAATAAGATTCACCCACGGTATATCGTGCTGATTGTAAAACTTGTGAAGAAACTTGAGTAGTAACGCATCACTCTGGACTTGCAGGTTGAGGATGCCAAGCCCACCACTTTTTTCGGTCGACACACCAAATCCCAAGCTGCTAATGAATTACATCTTTCCCCATTCTCCATATTTTTTCGATAGACAATGTCGTCTTATCTTATCCAATTGCGCCATTTTTTTGGGGAATTCTGATGGTGCCCATGGGGTAAATCACCAAATACGTGATGATAGAGTTTAGCAGCGCAAGCCTTCCTGCATGTGACATTTGGGACATGGCAGCCGTAATTTTTCTTTCTGCCTTGCATACCATAGGTGTCATGTCAAGAACAGATGGTTTAGTGGTGCCTAGAGGAAGCCACGGGTATGTAAACAGTATGCTAGCTTGTTTCCAACCAAAGAGAGTGGCTATGGCATCACAAGTTTCCTGTTGAGTATTGATGGGCATGAGGGTGGACTTATGGAAATTGATCTTAAGCCCACTAGAGGTGGCATAATCTTCTAGGATCTGCTTAATCTTGGCAGCTTGAATGGGGTAGGCTGGAAGCACAATGATCATGTCATATGCGTATTGTATGACCAAATATTTTGCATCACCTTCGGGGGGGATGGGGCATTTGATAAGGTTAAGATCAAGGGCCTCATTAATAGCAGATTGCAAGAGATCGGCTGCAAGAACAAAGAGAAGAGGCGATAACAGGTCACCTTGCCTCACTCCACATTTGCAATGGAATTGTTTGCCCGGTACACCGTTGAGTAGAACCAAGGATATGCCCGATGAGAAGATGGTATGCATCCAATCAAGCCATTTGGTGGGGAAGCCCATTCTCTTCATGATCAAAAGCATGGCTGAGTGCTCGACAGTGTCGAATTATTTGGCAAAGTCCAGTTTAAGAAAGACAATCTTTTTTTTTCAGGCTTGCCATTGGTGAATATACTCAAAGGCCCACGCTAGGCAGTCATGGATTGATCTTCCACGGAGAAAACCATATTGGTTATGATGCACGATGTCCAAGATAATTTTTGGAGACGATTAGCTAAGATCTTTGTAATCAATTTGAGACAACTGTTCAGGAGAGTAATGTGGCGATAATCATTGACTGTCTCAGTCGCATTGGTCTTCGTTATGAGGGTAATGTAACCAGTGTTCAAGCTTTCTAAGTTGAAGTCTCCATGATGGAATTCCTCGCAGAGAAGGTAGAAATCTTGTTTTATGATTGACCAACAAGCTTTGAGGAAAGCACCGTTGAAACCATCCAGCCCGGGTGCTCTATCAGGAGGCATTTCTTTTACAACCATGGCAATTTCTTCGTGGGTAAAGGGCGTGGTCAGGCTCGCAAAGTCTACCTCCTCCCTCATCAGACGTGAAAGATTAAATTTCATGTCTAGGGGGTTATTTTTACCCATACATGCTTTGAAGGCTGCAAAGAGGCCTGATTCCTTCCTAGAATGATCATCCACAATTGTCCCATCATCAGTCTTTAAGGTTTTGATCTAGTTTCTCCTGTATCTTTCTGTGGCAATGTCCTGAAAGAACTTTGAATTTTCATCACCAAACTGGATCCAATGAATCGTGCAACGCTTTTTCCAATGTTCTTTTTGATAGCACAACACCCGGAGGAGGTGTCGTTTGAGAATGCCTATGAAGTTACTTTCTGGGGCTGTGAGAACACGACGATCTTCAATGTTATCAAGTTCTAATAAAGCTTTGTTTGTGTTATCGATAGCAATCTTCAAACGAGAGATGTGCTTGCTCCACTTCTTCAAGGCATGCTGAACTGCTTTAAGTTTTTGGCCCATTCTAGAGGCTGCATTGGAGGTTTTGCCATATCGGATGGGCTTGTGCCAAGCTTGTTCCACCACTTCCATGAAGCCAGGATGAACTATCCAGTAAGTTTCAAAAATGAAAAAGTCTGCTTTTTGTTATTGTGGTTTGAATAACTTGGAGCAGGGAATGTGGTCAGATACGGGGTCACAGAAGTGTTGGGGAAGGAGGCAGTCCAGTTTGTCGTCGTGAAAAACCAGTCAAGTTGTTCGAGGAGTGGGTTTTGTTGTATGTTTGACCAAGTGAACAATTTACCTTTAATCGAAAGCTCGGTGAGATTTTGTTCTTGAAAGAAGTCGTTAAATGTGAGCATGTCAAACACATTGCCGCCTATTTTGTTGCGGTTGTCAGGAGAACGATAGTAATTGAAGTCACCAAGGAGTAACCAATCTTCAGAAGGCGGGATATTAAGATTAAAAAGCCATCGTGTGAAAGTAACTCGATGTTCACCCTGGAAAGGCCCGTATATATTGACAAGTTTCCATGTATGACTTGACCGTGTGGACGTAAATTCAGTGCCCAGCGCAAAAGATTTGCATCTATCATATTGGCTATATTTTCATTTGTCAAACTGGAAAGATTGACATTTGTTGATCTTGTAACATTGCCATTTGTCAATCCTTGTAACACTAGGATTTGTCAAAATATGCACCTAAAAATCACTAGCACTATCTAATTTTTGCAACTAAAATTTAGTAATTAAGCATAGATTTCATTCATAGAATAAGCAGTCCTTCTTTATACAAACAGTTCAACTCGGCAGCTGAACCGACCAAACTTTTCCCCAATTGTTCCCAACCACATATTGAAATAGCTAGTTCAACTATATATACTAGCTAATTTTAAGTACATTGTACAGTTCCACCACATCTATAGTCAGATGAACTGAATAAAATAACCCCTAAATACTACTACTACTATGGAGGGGCTTTGTACTACTTCTGGCAGCCTCTCCTCTGCCGAGCGCTCAGTAAGAGGAAGAGGAGGAGGAGGAGCCTACTGACGAGCTGGACAACTGCAATACGGTGCCTGTCGCTGCTACACCTTTAGCGACGCTCACCTCGAACGCCCTCTGCCGTGCCCCACTACATTGGCGTGTGCTGCGGCCACGGCTATGATAAGGCTCTTTGCATGCTCGACGAGGCGCTCCTCCTCCGGCAGGAACTCGATGTAGCGCGCAAGGTCGATGATGCACGTGTGGGCCTCCACCTCCGCCTTCCTCCTTCCGGCGGTGGTGGCGGAGCGGGTGACGATCCCGGCGGTCGACGGTGGGCTGGCGGCCACGGCGACCGATGATGGGGTGGCGACCACAACCACCACCTCCCGCCTTTGGGCCACGGTGGCGGAGCGGGTGATGGCCATGGTGGCCGGCAGTGGGGTGGCAGCCACGACGGCCACCTGCCGCCTTCGGGTCGCGGCAGTAGAGTGGGCGATGGCCCTGGCTTTCGACGGTGGTGTGGCGGCAACGGAGGCCAGCAATAGCTGCCAACGGGCAGCGGCGACGGAGCCTGTGGTGGGTGTTCCGCGCACACCCACAAGGGACGCCATGCGCACTACACTACGTCAGGGACTGCACCGCCACCGCTGTGTAGCCTCCCAGCTGGAGCTATCCTCTAATGACGAAGGAGTGGCTGAGAGACAATGATGGACCAGTGCCATTGGTGATTGTGGGAGAAGTAGACGAGATAAGCTACAAGGAGGGAGGGGAAAATGCGACACTCGACTAGCTGGCTGTGAGGGTTTATATAGTAGGCTGGTAAGCATTGGGATTTTGGGGGATTTCACCGAGTCGGGTGGGAAGCTTGTGCGGGAACCTGCGCGGTTGCGCGGGAATGGGCTCACCACCGTTTGGCCAAACGAATGCCCCCGCGCGCTGCTCAAGCTTGCGCTCGAAGCCATCTGCGGCTACGGGGTGACAAGACGTGCGAGAGGAGGACGAAAGGACACATACACATATGGTTAATAAAAAAACGGTTGTGATTTAATTACCTACTATACCCCCATCCTGGTTTATAAGTAGGATTTAACTAATAAAAATACGAATGCATGTCGCCAAAGATTATATCGTTGGATTCATATTTGAACATAGTTTCCAGTTATATAATTTTTGTAACATGCATTAACATTTTGTTGGTTAAATTTAAGGTTAAATACTAGCAAGCGTTTGCGCACAACACACACGGCTTATTCCATCACAAACAGCTCGGATGGATCATTTGTATGCCACGTATCGCACACACAACGCTAACCTGATTCGTGCTTAATGTCTTTGCCATTGCTCACACAGTTCGTCTTATTTGCCACGTATCATTGTGCCGGCCTCTGCTCGCATCCCTCGGCAAGCTCTGCTCGCTGTTAGGCGCCACAGCGCACTGTGCTCGCCGTTAGGTGCCACGGCACGCTCTGCTCGCGTCTGCCGGCACGCTCGGCTTGTCGACAGCTTTTACTTGTTGTTCAACTGTTATATGCATATATATGGTTGCTCGTCGTTGAGGCAACCGTGGAGCGCTCTGCCAGCGGTTGGGCCTACGCACGATCACGTCGGGGGCCCCATATGCATGCGGTTGCGCCGCGCGCGTTACCATGCGAAGCAGTTACGTGCGGCGTGGAGTTACGCACTACAAATTAGAACTGCCATCAGGGCGTGCTGATATTCCAGGTCCTTCGGCTTCCCCTTTAATTCCTACGGCCATTATAACCTTAGTCTCTTCAACCTTTTGATCGCGCCCCACAACACAACAAGCACACCCACGATGACACATAGAGAGGGGATGTCTAGCGGTGCTCCAATGGAGGTCGGCGAGCATAAAGTGGAGACTCACGCGAGGGAGATGGATCTCTCGGTGGTGTACACCATCGACCCGGCCGTGGTGGACGACTACATCAACACCGTTGAGCAGTTGCTTGCTCGAGACAAGTACAAGGTGGTACGCATCAACCTCCAGTACACCGCCGGTCGTCCCAACATAGAGCAGAAGGTTGCCGTCGCCTAGTTGTGCATGCGCCATCATGTCCTCATCTACCACGATTGCATGGCCACAGAGCCTTGCGACCGTTTCACCAGGTTTGTCAATAGCACCGACTACAAGTTCGCCACGGTGGAAACCACCGATGATGTAAAAGTGCTCAGGGTTACGGGCTTGGCCTGCCAGAACCTTGTAGAAATCCGTGAGCACTACAGGGTCTGGGGCAGCACGAAGAAGGACTCCCTGGTAGAACTCGCCCTGGCCATCATCGACCCATACTACGAAAAGATGAAGCATGATGCCAATAGAACACGTCCCGTATCCTGGCACGGGGCCTGGATGCGGCAACTAGATGAACCTCACCTCATGTTCACGGCCAAGAGCGTGTACACATGCTACGAGATGCATAGGCGGATCGTTGACATGAGGAAGTGCCTTGTTACGGAGGTCAACGAGGCCGGATCGAGCCACAAGTAGAGCAAGCGTCACACGAAGTAGATGATGATCAGATGATCGTTAACCTAGTTAATCATGCATGTAATATATAGTTTACTTTGGTGGGTGGAAATGTCATGTGTGTAGTTGCCACCTATGTAATTATGCATGTAATAGTTTACTTTGGTGTGTGCAAATGCCATGGTTGTAGTAGCCACTTATGTAAGTGGATGTTTAATTTGGTTATGCAACCATGTCCTTATAAGTGTGTGCGTATATATATGTTGTTGTTATGTATGCAATCCCATCGCACAACACACACGTCTTATTAGCAGCAATCGTTTGTGTTATTATCAGTCTTTGCACACATTTCTAATTACAGACTTGTTTGCCGCGGATCACACACATCTTGTTATATTGAACTGTTTCTGTTCTCTTGTCTCAACGCAAATAGTTCATCCGAGTGAACCGCATGCCATATATGGCACACACCTTGATCCGGCTAACCGTTTATTTTGTGTTGCCTAATCACAAACAGTTCATCCGAGTGAACCGTATGTTGTATATCACACACACCTTCATATGGCTGCCCGTTTCTTTTGTTCCTCCTCATCGCAAACAGTTCATTGAACTAAACCGTATGCCCTGCATCGCACACGCAACTAAAAGCTGAACCGTGTTTGATGCATCCATCATCGCAAACATTTTGCACCTTTTTGACAGTTTTTTACACTACCGTTTACGATTATTGCATCACACACAGTTTCGTCGAAGGGTCTCTGATCGTAGTGTCATGTTAGCAGCATCCTGCAGTAGTGAACACTCTTTACTTGGACTCGTCGAAGAACATGAAGAAAAAGGATTACACCCACGTCAAGTCTGTTCTCGACGGTCCTATCTTAAGCTATGGCATACGGGGTGGAGAGATCACGCACAAGAAGACAAGGAACCGTGCGCCCTACTTCGGCCATAAGACTAATTTCTGCTGCATCCAGCAACCGAGCGGTACTCTCAGTGACAGATTCTATGTCATCCACCACATCCTAGAGTACATACAGGATCACCAGAACCTTCACATGTCACCTTGATCCGGTGATGCCGATATTCTGCAATGGGCAAAGAATCTAGGAAATGTCCCGGATCATCGACTCCGAGCTGAGTTCTATCACATCCAGCGTGAACTTGCTCAAATCATCATGAAGGAGATCCTCAAAAAATAGGGATGTTCTACGAAGAAGGGAAAATGTCATGAAAGATGTTCGAACACGCGTAGCCGCTCAGCGTCTCGACCTAAAGCCTTTTGCTTCGCTCAGGGACTTCCTCCCTGATTTGGATGGTTGGCACGACATGTTGGAGTTATTGACGATGATAATGTGTCTGTTTAGTCACTACTTTCTCTATGACAAAACTTTGAATTTATGCACGACGAAACTTTTTGATGTAATTAAACCATCCTCCACAACTAGCATAGATCGCTCTAGTTAGGGCAGTTTGGGTATGATGAACTTTGTTATTCATGTTTACGATATGTTGCTTCTATTCTTTTTACTAGATCTGTCTCTTTTTGTTGATCAACTATATATTATGTTGCATATTATCGAATCATGTGATGATGCAGGTACATAGATCATCAATGGTGAAGAAATGCTAGCCGTGTACATAGGGAAGGTTTTAGGAGTATACGAGGAGTGGCCTGAGTGTCAGGCCCAGGTATACCGGTTTCCAAGCGAAAGCCGAAGAGGGTTCGATAGCAGAGCCAAAGCTGAAAATAGTTAGTTTAGGATCACGCTACTGCGAGAGAGGGATCCGAACCCGGCGCCTCAGGAAGTACTATATTATGTATGATGAGACATGTCAGTTAACTTGTATCATTATATCATGATTATTATGTGACGACATGATTTTTGTTGGATGATATGATGAGACTATTATGCGTATGATATGATGAGCATATTGCATGTTTATGATATGATTAGAATACTGTATAAAACCTATACAAAAACATCGCAAGTACATACCAAAAAGTGTGAAAATATAGTAGTAGCGCTCTTTAGCACAAAGCAGCAGTGCCGTAAAAAAGCCTGGACAGGAAAACGTTACTGCTAAGCCACTTAGCAGTAGCGCTGGTCTAGACAACGCTACTGCTAAGTAGGTATAGCAGCAGCACATTCCAGAATGCGCTACTGCTACAAGTTAGCTGTAGTTCCTTACTAGTAGTGCGGGTGCCCGTGCTACTACTAAGCATTTGACCCACGCTACTGCTAGGATTTTCCCTAGTAGTGCTCCTTGTTATTCCTTGGCCTCCCCCTAGATGGGAGGATAGTTACCCTCTGGTCTATGGCCTCCATGGTGGCGGAGGGGCGGGAGCCCCTCCGAGATTGGATCTCCATCTGTTTTCTTCTATTCACGTTCCTATTTTCTGGCCCTTCACCGTTTCTTAAATTCCCATAGATCCGTAACTCCGATTGGGAAGGAATTTTGAGGGATTTTTATCCACAAATTATCTTTCTTGTGTCGAAAGAAGGGCAGCAACCGCTTTAGGAGGTGCCCACTACCCACGTCGTGCGCCTGGCCCCTTCAGGCGTGCCCTGATAGGTAGTGGGCCCCTCGAGCGCTGTCTTGCGTTGATTTTTCTTCAAAAAATTCACATATATTCCAAAATAAATCTCCGTAAATTTTTATCGCATTTTGACTTTGTTTGATATGGATATTCTACGAAACAAAAAACATGCAACAAACATGAATTGGCACCGGGCATTGGATCAATATGTTAGTACAATAAATCATATAAATTATTGCAAAAAGTATGTGAAAGTTGTATAATATTGGCATGGAACAATCAAAAATTATAGATACGACGAAGACGTATCACTGATCAGTTCGATCATGCTTATAGAGCAAATTATTGTCAACTTTGCCATCAAATGCCGGAAGCAGACGCCGTCGTGGGTAGGATTTCGTTTGGTCCACGAGTCTTTGCTCGAGGTCTTGCTCGGCGGTGAGGGCCTCCACCCACTTATCATTGAGAGTGTCCTAATCAGCTTCAGGCTACTCACACCCTCTTTTAATACTTTGTGTGGAACTAATGAGCTGCCGTCGAAAGGTTTCCAGATCGAGGAAGCCCTCGCGCATGTAGTTACTATCATCAGAATCATCAAGGTCCTCCATCCCTGTGGCACCATTGATCTGACCGGACGCGGTATCATCGCTATTGTCTTGGTCCTCGGCATTGTCCGGGATGGTGTTGTTACCCGAGGTGCCATTATCGGTGTTGTTGTTGTTGGCGTTCCCCTTACCGGTGCGTTTAGACCGCTTCCCACTCCCTCGGTGTGTGGGGGATCATTTTTCTCTTCATCCTCGTCGTCCCTGGGGGTATCGACCATGTAGACATCATAGGTGGAGGTTACTGTCTAGTTGCAGGTGTTGGATGGTGCGGTGCTAGGCAGATTGCTGACATCTTCATCCATGTCAGTTGCCTCCTCGGAGGTGTAGTTCAGTACATTGGTTAAATGCTTGATTGTAGTGACTATGTGGGTGGTCGGCGGGACCTAAATTTCCATATCATCGGCTTTAAATCTGATCTGGTCATAGACCGAAGACTGGCCGTCTGAAATCCCAAGATTCTGGATTTGGTCTAGCATCTCATTTCAAAGAGATGGGTCTGCCGGACCCATCTCTTAACAGTAGGCCGGGCTAATTTGTAGTATGCTCGATGAAGCGTGTGACACGACTTCAGAGCGCAGATCAGCTAGGGCGAGGGCCTGCTCTGATGCTAAAGAAATCAGATCCGAACTCGAGGTTGGTTCCGAGGTGAGACCTGATCCGTGATTCGGATTTGAGGTTGGTCTAAGGTTAAGACCATGTCATCCGTGGTGTTTTCCTGCTGATCTAGCGCCCAGCCAGAGAGGGCGAGATCGCCACGGGAGTCAGCAATATGTTCGAAACTTCCAATTTGATGATCTGATCGGGGGCAAAGCTTTCAACCCAGCTGAGGTGTCCGACTGGATCGATGTGTAAGACGACGCCGCCGAACGCGAACAGTTGGCCATGGACGAAGATCTCACTGCAACCTATGTCATTGTTGATGTCAAGATGAGCCATTGATCCTTTTTGACCACATAGTCGGACCTATATGGGCCACCAATGTTGGTGTTAAAACCGGCGGATCTCGGGTAGGGGATATCGGGCTGTAGGTCTAGGAACAATGGTAATATGGACAAAGGGAAATGATGTTTACCTGTGTTCGGGCCCTCTCGAAGAGGTAAAACCCTATGCCCTGCTTTGATTATATTGATTTGATGGAGTACAGAGTACAATGTGATCTACCTCGAGATCGTATGATTGTGTTCTAAACCCTAAGGCTGGTAATCGTGCCTGTAAAGACTTCAGCCCTTCGGCTTATATATGCAACCGGGTAGGGGGTCTCGAGATCATATGATTTGGTGTGGCGGCGGTGTGACAACTTGTGAACATAACTCAAAACTCTAAAGAACTAGATGCTAAGACCAACAACTTGACATGACAATGCAACCGCAAATTCAAAAAAGCAAATACAAAAAAGATTATGCAATGGCTCAGGTTGCTTCGGATATGATGAACTAACCCTATTTTTTTTGCTTTTTCGTGGATTGTAGGTATAAAGAACATTCTTGATCTAAACTACGAAAAACTGTAAAATCTCACTGAGCAATCTGAAAACTGATACCACTTGGTAGAGGCAAAGGTCTCCCATCTTTCGATGAGATGGTGATTATCATTTCGGAGGAGTAGACTTTCACGATCTGACTACGAACATGCGAGGACGCCGCGCCTTAGCAATCGCTAAACCAACTCCGAGAGGTTATTGACCATGCCGGAGCACGATCAACCTGGCCCCGAAGGTCTATTTCATGCAAGCAAACAAAGAACAAGCAAAACAAAGATTGCAATCTGGATATTGAGAATATAAGATGGAAGCTTTATTGATCAAGGTGGGGTTCTGTGACGCCTTGGTCTGGTCGTTGAACACAACAAAGTACATGAAGTTGCGGCTATGGCGAACTTTTAATCTAAACAAAACCCAAAGTCTAAACGACGCCCTAAGGGTTGTATATATGGAGGAAGAGGGGGGGGGGGATTTCATCGTCCTTGGAGGAGGGGTCCGAAACCAACCCTATCTCTTGTTTCCCCACACACACGGACTCTAAAAACAGCCTATACTTATGTATTTCGAAATTACATGGGCCTGACCCAATAATATGGTGACGCAACACCTATAATAGTCTCTGGACAAAATTTGTGAAATGGCATCTTGTATATTTCGTCCAAGACTTCATGCACTCATTAAAGTGGCTTCAAATCCTGATATCATCACTAGAAACTCCGTTCTTGTTTCCCTTGCGCATGCCATCATCTTCATACTTGTTCTTGCTCCAATGTTCATCCTTCTCCAAGCTAGGCCTTTTGTTTGTAAGAAAAACAAATGTATCCAGTTTAGCCACCATAATATTCTCATGAACATTAGAATCATTACCAAGAAACGAAAGTACCTGGTAATTTATTGGCATTCAAGAGCTCTAGTAATTGGTCCAGTATGTATACTAGCAGGGGTTGTGGGTGTAACAATGGTATTGATGTCCTCATCATCGTCCCCTTCTTGAAACGAAGTCGTCCTCGACGGAAGCTCATCTTCCTCACCCAATTAAGGCTTCAAATCTGCAATGTTAAAAGTGGGACTAACCCCAAAATCTGCAGGCAGCTCAAGTTTATATGCATTATCATTTATTTTCTCTAACACCTTAAAAGGACCACTGCTACCTCTTGAGCACCGCGTTGGATTTCCTTGAAGAGGAAAGGACGATGCAGCAAAGTAGCATAAGTATTTCCCTCAGTTTTTGAGAAGCAAGGTATCAATCTAGTAGGAGGCTACGCGCGAGTCCCTCGTACCTGCACAAAACAAATAGCTCCTCGCAACCAACGCGATAAGGGAGTGTCAATCCCTTCACGGTCACTTACGAGAGGGAGATCTGATAGATATGATAAGATAATATTTTTGGTAATTTTGTGATAAAGATGCAAAGTAAAATAAAAGCAAAGTAAATAAATAAGTATTGGAAGATTAATATGATGAAGATAGACCCGGGGGCCATAGGTTTCACTAGTGGCTTCTCTCAAGAGCATAAGTATTTTGCGGTGGGTGAACGAATTACTGTTGAGCAATTGACAGAATTGAGAATAGTTATGAGAGTATCTAGGTATGATCATGTATATAGGCATCACGTCCGAGACAAGTAGACCGACTCCTGCCTGCATCTACTACTATTACTCCACTCATCGACCGCTATCCAACATGCATCTAGAGTATTTAGTTCATGGAAACAGAGTAACGCCTTAAGCAAGATGACATGATGTAGAGGGATGAATTCATGCAATATGATAAAAAAACCATCTTGTTATCCTCGATGGCAACAATACAATACGTGCCTTGCTACCCCTATTGTCATTAGGAAAGGACATCGCAAGATTGAACCCAAAGCTAAGCACTTCTCCCATTGCAAGAAAGATCAATCTAGTAGGCCAAACCAAACTGATAATTTGAAGAGACTTGCAAAGATAACCAATCATACATAAAAGATTCAGAGAAGATTCAAATATTGTTCACAAGAGAGGGGGAGAAAAAGAAGATTACATCAAATAGATCTTCACAAGAGAGGGGGAGAACTTTGTATTGAGATCCAAAAAGAGAGAAGAAGCCATCTAGCTAATAACTATGGACATGACGATCTGAGGTAAACTACTCACACTTCATCGGAGAGGCTATGGTGTTGATGTAGAAGCCATACGTGATAGATGCCACCTCCGTCGGAGCTCCGGAACAGGCCCCAAGATGGGATCTCGTGGATACAAAAAGTTGCAGCGGTGGAATTAGGTTATTGGCTCCATATCTGATCGTTTGGGGGTATGTAGGTATATATAGGAGGAAGGAGTACGTCGGTGGAGAAATAGGGGGCCCACGAGGGTGGAGGGCGCGCCTGGGGGGGTTAGGCGCGCCCCCTACCTCGTGGCCTCCTCCTTTGTTTCTTGACGTATGGTCCAAGTCTCCTGGATCATGTTCGTTCCGAAAATCACGTGCCCGAAGGTTTCATTCCGTTTGTACTCCGTTTGATATTCCTTTTCTTCGAAACCCTAAAATAGGCAAAAAACAACAATTCTGGGCTGGGCCTCTGGTTAATAGGTTAGTCCCAAAAATAATATAAAAGTGGATAATAAAGCCCAATAATGTCCAAAAGAGTAGATAATATAGCATGGAGCAATCAAAAATCATAGATACGTTGGAGACGTATCAAGCATCCCCAAGCTTAATTCCTGCTCGTCCTCGAGTAGGTAAATGATAAAAAAATAATTTTTGATGTGGAGTGCTACTTGGCATAATTTCAATGTAATTCTTCTTAATTCTGGTATGAATATTAATATCCAAAAGATCCAAGATAAAAGTTCATATTGACATAAAAATAATAATACTTCAAGCATACTAACTAAGCAATTATGTCTTCTCAAAATAGCATGGCCAAAGAAATTTCATCCCTACAAAATCATATAGTTTAGTCATGCTCCATTTTCGTCACAGAAGAATGCTCTCATCATGCACAACCCCGATGACAAGCCAAGCAATTGTTTCATACTTTAGTAATCTCAAACCTATAAACTTTCACGCAATATATGAGCGTGAGCCATGGACATAGCACTATGGGTGGAATAGAATATGATGATGGGGGTTATGTGGAGAAGACAAAAAAAGAGATAGTCTCAGATCAACGAGGCTAATAAATGGGCTATGGAGATGCCCATCGATTGATGTTAATGCAAGGAGTAGGGATTGCCATGCAACGGATGCACTAGAGCTAAAAATGTATGAAAGCTCAAAAAAAGAAACTAAGTGGGTGTGCATCCAACTTGCTTGCTCACGAATACCTAGGGCACTTGAGGAAGCCCATTGTTGGAATATACAAGCCAGGTTCTATAATGAAAAATTCCCACTAGTATATGAAAGTGACAAAACAAGAGACTCTCTATTATGAAGATTATGGTGCTACTTTGAAGCACAAGTGTGGCAAAGGATAGTAGCATTGCCCCTTCTCTCTTTTTTCTCTCATTTTTTTGGGACTTCTCTTTTTTATGGCCTTTCTCTTTTTTTTATTCCTTACTTGGGACAATGCTCTAGCAAATGATGATCATCACACTTCTATTTATTTACAACTCAATGATTACAATTCGATACTAGAACAAAGTATGACTCTATATGAATGCCTCCGGCGGTGTACCGAGATATGCAATGAACCAAGAGTGACATGTATGAAATAATTATGAACAGTGGCCTTGCCACAAATACTATGTCAACTACATGATCATGCTAAGCAATATGACAATGATGAATGTGTCATGATAAATGGAATGGTGGATAGTTGCATGGCAATATATCTTGGAATGGCTATGGAAATGCCATAATAGGTAGGTATGGTGGCTGTTTTGAGGAAGATATAAGGAGGTTTATGTGTGAAAGAGCGTATCATATCACGGGGTTTGGATGCACCGGCGAAGTTTGCACCAACTCGCAATGTGAGAAAGGGCAATGCACGGTACCGAAGAGGCTAGCAATGATGGAAGGGTGAGAGTGCGTATAATCCATGGACTCAACATTAGTCATAAAGAACTCACATACTTATTGCAAAAATCTACAAGTCATCAAAAACTAAGCACTACGCGCATGCTCCTAGGGGATAGATTGGTAGGAAAAGACCATCGTTCGTCCCCGACCGCCACTCATAAGGAGGACAATTAAAGAACACCTCATGTTTCAAATTTGTTACACAACGTTTACCATATGTGCATGCTACGGGACTTGCATACTTCAACACAAGCATTTCTCAAATTCAAAACTACTCAACTAGCACGACTTTGATATTATTACCTCCATATCTCAAAACAATCATCAAGCATCAAACTTCTCTTAGTATTCAAAACACTCATAAGAAAGTTTTTACTAATCTTGAATACCTAGCACATTAGGATTATTTAAGCAAATTACCATGCTATTTAAGACTCTCAAAATAATCTAAGTGAAGCATGAGAGATCAATAGTTTCTATAAAACAAATCCACCACCGTGCTCTAAAAATATAAGTGAAGTAGTAGAGCAAAACTATATAACTCAAAAGATATAAGCGAAGCACATAGAGTATCCTAACAAATTCCAAATCATGTATGGATCTCTCAAAAGGTGTGTACAGCAAGGATGATTGTGGTAAACTAAAAATCAAAGACTCAAATCATAAAAGACGCTCCAAGCAAAAGACATATCATGTGGTGAATAAAAATATAGTTCCAAGTAAAGTTACCGATAGAAGTAGACGAAAGAGGGGATGCCTTCCGGGGCATCCCCAAGCTTTGGCTTTTAGGTGTCCTTAGATTATCTTGGGGGTGCCATCGGCATCCCCAAGCTTAGGCTCTTGTCACTCCTTGTTCCATAGTCCATCAAATCTTTACCCAAAACTTGAAAACTTCACAACACAAAACTTAAAGTAGAAATTCTCGTGAGCTCCGTTAGCGAAAGAAAACAAAAGACCACTTCAAGGTACTGTAATGAACTCATTATTTATTTATATTGGTGTTAAACCTACTGTATTCCAACTTCTCTATGATTTATAAACTATTTTACTAGCCATAGATTCATCAAAATAAGCAAACAACACACGAAAAACAGAATCTGCCAAAACCAGAATAGTCTGTACTAATATGTAGCTAGCGCAAGATCTGTAACCCCATAAATTCTAAAATAAATTGCTGTACCTGAGGAATTTATCTATTAATCATATGCAAAAAATAATTAACTAAATATCACTTTCCAAATAAAAATGGCAGCAGTTCTCGTGAGCGTTGAAGTTTCTGTTTTTTACAGCAAGATTAACAAGACTTTCCCCAAGTCTTCCCAATGGTTCTACTTGGCACAAACACTATTTAAACACAAAAAACACAACCAAGAAAGAGGCTAGATCAATTATTTATTACTAAACAGGAGAAAAAAAAATCAAGGAATTAAAATAAAATTGGGTTGCCTCCCAACAAGCGCTGTCGTTTAACGCCCCTAGCTAGGCATAAAAAGTAAGGATAGATCTAGGTATTGCCATCTTTGGTTTTAGGGAAAAAGAGAGCAAACTTGTTATATATGGAATTAATCTTTATATTTTGACAAAGTACATGGCCATTATTGGTAGAAGAAAGATTAAGAATGTTGCGGAAATTGGCATCTAGGCTAGCTTTTATCTCTTTAATAGATTTGTATTGGTAAGAAAGCAAAAGAGATGTGATTTCAGCGTTCTCGTTAATGGGGTGCCCAAATATAGTTTTCATCCTCTCATAGGTATCTATGGGGTCCCCTTCAAGAAAACGCTCTTCAAAAATAGAATCTAAAACTTGTTTGAACGAAGCGGGCAGCCCAACATAAAAGCTTTTAAAGTAAACCTTAATTTGATATTGGGGTACATAGCTAGCCCGGATCCTTAACAGCCTATCCCAAGCATCTTTCAAAGATTCATCAAGTAAATAATGAAAAATTCTAGAATCATCTTCATCAAAATTACTAAGGTTCTCATTGATAACTCTGGCAAGTTTTTACATAGCATTCCGATTAATGAGTTTAGATAAGATAGCTGGATTGTCTAAAGCACTAGAACTTGGGAGAGAACCCCCAATTATTTTTGGTTCCGACATGGCGAGGGAAAAGCGGGCGAAAGGAGGCAAATAGAGAAAGAGAGGGAGGATAGAGAGAGAGGGCGAATAAAACGTCAAGGGTGAAGTGGGGGAGAGGAAAACGAGAGGCAAATAGCAAATAATGTAATGCGAGAGATAAGGGTATGTGATGGGTACTTGGTATGTTGACTTTTGCATAGACTCCCCGGCAACAGCGCCAGAAATCTTCTTGCTACCTCTTGAGCACTGCGTTGGATTTCCTTGAAGAGGAAAGGATGATGCAGCAAAGTAGTGTAAGTATTTCCCTCAGTTTCTGAGAACCAAGGTATCAATCCAGTAGGAGGCTACGCGCGAGTCCCTCGTACCTGCACAAAAAAATAGCTCCTCGTAACCAACGCGATAAGGGAGTGTCAATCCCTTCACGGTCACTTACGAGAGTGAGATCTGATTAATATGATAAGATAATATTTTTGGTAATTTTGTGATAAAGATGCAAAGTAAAATAAAAGCAAAGTAAAAAAGCAAAGTAAATAAATAAGTATTGGAAGATTAATATGATGAAGATAGACCCGGGGGCCATAGGTTTCACTAGTGGCTTCTCTCAAGAGCATAAGTATTTTGCGGTGGGTGAACGAATTACTATTGAGCAATTGACAGAATTGAGCATAGTTATGAGAGTATCTAGGTATGATCATGTATATAGGCATCACATCCGAGACAAGTAGACCGACTCCTGCCTGCATCTACTACTATTACTCCACTCATCGACCGCTATCCAGCATGCATCTAGAGTATTAAGTTCATGGAAACAGAGTAACGCCTTAAGAAAGATGACATGATGTAGAGGGATAAATTCATGCAATATGATAAAAACCCCATCTTGTTATCCTCGATGGCAACAATACAATACGTGCCTTGCTGCCCCTACTGTCACTGGGAAAGGATACAATACGTGCCTTGCTAAGCACTTCTCCCATTGCAAGAAAGATCAATCTAGTAGCCCAAACCAAACTGATAATTCGAAGAGACTTGCAAAGATAACCAATCATACATAAAAGAATTCAGAGAAGATTCAAATATTGTTCATAGATAATCTTGATCATAAACTCACAATTCATCGGTCTCAACAAACACACTGCAAAAAGAAGATTACATCGAATAGATCTCCACAAGAGAGGGGGGACTTTGTATTGAGATCCAAAAAGAGAGAAGAAGCCATCTAGCTAATAACTATGGACCCGAAGGTCTGAGGAAAACTACTCACACTTCATCGGAGAGGCTATGGTGTTGATGTAGAAGCCCTCCGTGATGGATGCCCCCTCGGGCGGAGCTTCGAAATAGGCCCCAAGATGGGATCTCATGGATACAGAAATTTGCGGCGGTGGAATTAGGTTTTTGGCTCCGTATCTGATCGTTTGGGGGTATGTAGGTATATATAGGAGGAAGGAGTACGTCGATGGAGCAACAGGGGGGCCACGAGGGTGGAGGGCGTGCCTGGGGGGGCGGGTAGGCGCCCCCCCCTACCTCATGGCCTCCTCCTTTGTTTCTTGACGAATGGTCCAAGTCTCCTGGATCATGTTCGTTCCGAAAATCACGTTCCCGAAGGTTTCATTCCGTTTGGACTCCGTTTGATATTCCTGTTCTTCGAAACCCTAAAATAGGCAAAAAAATAGCAATTCTGGGTTGGGCCTCTGGTTAATAGGTTAGTCCCAAAAATAATATAAAAGTGGATAATAAAGCCCAATAATGTCCAAAACAGTAGATAATATAGCATGGAGCAATCAAAAATTATAGATACGTTGGAGATGTATCAACCATCAACACGTGGCATTAGCTTTGATTTGTGTAAATCAGGAAATCTATCCTTACGCAAATGTAACCAAACAAGATCTCCAGGTGCAAACACAACATGTTTTCTACCCTTATCTCTAGCAAGTCTATATTTAGCATTAATATGCTCAATGTTTTCCTTAGTTAACTCATGCATTTTTAAAATCAACTCAGCATGTTGTTTAGCATCAAAATTAACCTTCTCCAAAGATGGAAGAGGCAACAAATCAATAGGTGCACGAGGTAGGAAACCATACACAATTTCAAAAGGGCACATATTAGTAGTAGAATGCAATGAACGATTATAAGAAAATTCAATATGAGGAAAGAGTTCTTCCCACCTTTTCTTATTATTCTTCAAAACAGCCCTAAGCATAGTAGACAATGTTCTATTGACTACTTTAGTTTGTCCATCAGTTTGGGGGTGACAAGTAGTACTAAAAAGAAGTTTAGTCCCCAATTTAGCCCATAAACATCTCCAAAAGTGGCTAACAAATTTAGTATAACGATCTGAAACAATAGTATTTAGCACACCATGCAAGCGAATAATTTCACGAAAGAACAAATCAACAACATTAGCAGCATCATCGGTTTTATGACATGGTATCAAGTGTGCCATTTTCGAGAATCTATCCATGATAAAAAAATATGCTATCCCTCCCCTTCTTTGTTCGAGGTAAACCTAAAACAAAGTCCATAGATATATCCTCCGAAGGAACACTAGGAACAGGCAAAGGCATATATAAACTTTGTGGATTGAGTCATGACTTAGCTTTTTGACATGCAGTGTAGCGAGCAACAAAACGCTCAACATCCCATCTCATCTTTGGCCAAAAGAAATGTGTAGCAAGTACGCTCCGTCTTCTTCATGCCAAAGTGTCCCATTAATCATCCTCCATGCGCCTCCTGCAACAACAAAAGACGAACGGAGCTATCTTGAATGCATAGCTTGTTAGCACGGAACACAAATCCATCATTAACGATGAACTTGTTCCATGTTCTTCCTTTGTTACAATTCTGCATTGCATCTTTAAAATCAGCATCATGCACATATTGATCTTTGATGGTCTCCAAACCAAATATTTTGAAGTCAAGTTGTGAAAGCATAGTATATCGACGAGACAATGCATCAGCAATAACATTTTCTGTACCCTTCTTGTGTTTAATAACATAAGGGAAAGTCTCAATGAATTCAACCCATTTAGCATGTATACGATTCAGTTTAGCTTGACTTTTAATATGTTTCAAAGATTCATGATCAGAATGTATAACGAATTCTTTGGGTCATAAATAATGTGGCCATGTTTCTAAAGTCCGAACAAGAGCATATAATTCTTTATCATAAGTAGAATAATTCAGACTTGGTCCACTCAATTTTTCAGAAAAGCATGCAACAGGTTTTCCATCTTGTAATAACACACCTCCTAATCCAATTCCACTAGCATCACATTCAAGCTCAAAAGTCTTATTAAAATCAGGAAGTTGGAGTGAAGGAGCGTGTTTCAACTTATCTTTCAATATCGTGAAGGCTTTGTCCTGTGCGGTACCCCAAACAAAAGGCACATCCTTCTTTGCAAGCTCATTGAGAGGTGCAACAATGGTGCTGAAATCTCTCACAAAACGCCTATAGAATCCAGCGAGGCCAAGAAAACTCCTCACTTGTGTGACCGTTTTGGGCTGTGTCCATCTCTCAATAGCTTCAATATTGGCTTTATCAACTTCAGTTCCTTCTGGAGTAACAACATAGCCAAGAAAAGATACTCGGTCGATGCAAAAGGTGCACTTCCCAAGGTTACCAAACAAACATGCATCACGTAGAGCAATAAAAACAGCACGTAAGTGTTCCAAATGTTCCTCCAAAGATCTGCTATAAATCAGTATATCATCAAAATAGACTACCACAAATCGTCCAATGAAAGCACGTAAAACTTCGTTCATTAATCTCATGAAAGTACTAGGTGTGCATTAGCTAACCCAAAAGGCATGACTAACCACTCATATAATCCAAACTTAGTTTTAAATTTTGTTTCCATTCATCTCCCAATTTCATACGAATTTGATCGTATCCACTACGCAAATCAACTTTGGAGAATATTGTAGAGTCACTCAATTCATCAAGCATGTCATCTAGCCTAGGAATAGGATGACGATAACGAATATAATGCCTCTACAATCAACACACATACGCGACGTACCACCTTTTTTGGAACTAGTATAATAGGAACAACACAAGGACTAAGAGATTCGCGTATATAACCTTTGTCGAGCAGCTCCTGTACTTGACGCATGATCTCCTTCGTCTCCTCTGGATTGGCACGATATGGCGCACGGTTTGCAGTGAAGCACTGACAATTAAGTCAATCTGATGCTCAATCCCTCGAATAGGTGGTAATCCCAGTGGCACATCTTGTGGAAAGACGTTAGCGAACTCCTGCAAAATGTTAGTGACAGCAGGAGGCAAAGAGGAAGGTACATCCTCGGAAGAAAATAATGCCTCTTTGCACACAAAAGCATAGCAAACAGATTTGCTGAAATCTAGATTTATCAATATCAGATTTGGTGTCAAGTAAACATGCACTTTTGAATTTAATTTCAAAAGAAACATTAGATGGTTTATTATTAGGCTTCATTTTTTGCTCAAATTCTTTTGCCACAATATGATTTTCACTCTCACTTTTCTCCTTTTTTACTTTATTAGTTCTATTAATATCATCTTTCAAAATGGAATCAGGAGTCATAGGAAGCAAAGTAATATTTTTATCCTTATGCACAAGAGTATATTGATTGTTTCTACCATGGTGTGCAGAATTTTTATCAAACTGCCATGGTCTACCAAGTAATAAGGAACATGCTTGCATAGGTACCACATCACAATCAACATAATCAGCATATGTATAGATACTAAAATGCACACGAACAGTACGTGTTACCTTAACCTTGCCGCTGTTGTTGAACCATTGAATGTAGTAAGGATGTGGATGTGGTCTTATGGTGAGAGATAGCTTCTCCACCATCTCCATGCTAGCCAAGTTGTTGCAGCTCCCTCCATCTATGATGACGCGAACAGAACGTTCCTTCACAACTCCCTTTGTATGGAACAAATTATGCCTTTGATTTTGCTTGGCTTGTGTGACCTGCACACTCAAAACACGTTGCGCAACTAAACATTCATACCTGTCAGCGTCTTCAGGAGCCATGTATTGCGTCTCATGATCGGAATCGTCTCCACCGTGTTCTTCACTAATAATAAGAGCCAAAGTCTCCTCATCATAGTCACTAGTGGACTCATACCCACCATCCTCAGTAGCAATCATCACACGCTTAGATGGGCATTCTCTTACATAATGACCTCCACCATTGCAATGACGACGAATAATAGCATGTGTTTACCCCGTTGATGCCATGGATGAAGAAGAGCTCTGTGCGGAACCGAAAGGTGTACTCCTGGCAGATGGTGGTGGTGGTGCATGTTTTCTTGTATCTCAGTTGGAATTGGCGGTTGAAGTAAGTGGTGCTGCAGTAGGACGTGTGGGAGTAGAGGATGCACGCGGTGTCCATGATGAAGGTCGACCTAGAGAAAAGTTAGTTCGCGCCAATGCCTGTCAATCCTGCACTTCACGTTCAGCTTTGCAAGCAAGATGGAATAAACGAATGATATTATTATACTCCTTATACTCTAGAATGGTCTGAATCTATTTATTTAATCCACCCATAAAATGCTCAAGCATAGCTTCATTATCCTCAACAATACCACATCTAATCATTCCAGATTGTAATTCCTGATAATATTCTTCTACATAATTTTTTTCCTTGTCTTAAACACTGCAATTTTTGAAGTAATTCACGTTGATAATATGGTGGAACCCAACGAGTATGCATAGCAGTTTTCAAAGCACCCCAAGTAGCTGGAATAGGATATAATCTACAATGTTCAGACCACCAAACACATGCAAAACTAGCGAAAGCACAAACAGCAGCAGGAACACGTCTCTCCTCGGGATATTGTAAACATGTAAAACGTTGCTTAGTTTCTAACTCCCAAGTAAGATATATATCAGGAACATATCTACCCTCAAATGGTGGAATATTCAATTTTAGTTTAGGAAGATGGTCATGATCTCGTACCTCAGGCGATGGTGCAGCCCTACCGTTGCGATGATATGCATGAGGATGACCTGGTGGTGGTGGTGCTAGTGGTTGCATGTAGTTCTGATTTTGATCAACCTCATCCTCATAATGGTCCTGCACCTTTGCAGTAGAAGCAGGAGCTACAGAAGCATCCACAGTAGGTACATTGGCACCAGAATTTTGACCAGGTTCAAGGGGAACGCGCAGTGCTTGTCCCACTTGATTTGGAAGGTGATGTTGTGTTGTTGTTGTTGTTGTTGTTGTTGTTGTTGTTGTTGTTGTTGTTGTTGTTGTTGTTGTTGTTGTTGTTGTTGTTGTTGTTGTTGTTGTTGTTGTTGTTGTTGTTGTTGTTGCTGCTGCTACTGTAGATGTGCGACAGGTGCAGTGGGCGGTGGTTGTGGAAGACGTGCGAGCAATTCATTAAAATTGTTATCGAGATTTGTTTCGAACGCCTTCTCAATGCCATCTATCTTCTCCATGGCCTCTTCAAATCTGTTTAGCACATCTTCCACCTGTCCAGTCATCATTTGCTGAAACTTATCATGTAACTCTTTGTTCGTCATGTTCTCCTAATCCGTCTCGACGGCTTGTGATCCTACCATGGTTAGAAGCAATAGAAACACAAAAGAATATGATCCTACAGATTACTAGGAAGTGGCGTTGGTGTTGTGGAAAGTCATAAACCCGTCAAACAAATCTCAAATTCTTACCAGTTCTTACCCAGCAGCAGGTGATGATCGGCAACTGTTGTAGTCAAAACTCTCAAAGCCTGGATAGAGCGATTACCAGGGAGAGTCAAACACATGACTTAGATGTATGTGGATATGGGAAGGCTTATAATATGGTAGCAAAAAGGGTCAGCAATAATCAATTCAGAGATGCAAAGTTGAATAAACGCTCGACGACAGTACTGTGCTGGTCCTACGCTAGACCATGCTAGAGACGCGATCCTAGAACACTAACAAAATCACGGCGCTGCACGTAAATAATGGAGGAGCGCACTCTGAATTATTTTTCACTTTTTTTCCTCTTTTTTTGCTCCGCAACACATATTTTTCGAAAAAGTATACAAATGCTCTAAAAACTGCCTAGCCAGAATTTTCCAGACTTGTTTTTTTAAACTGGAACTATTTTTCTTCTGCGGGTGGCACGAAAGTTGGGTAATCCGACTAGTTCACAACTCGTAGTATCACATGATCTGGAACTCGAAAATAAAGGAACAAATACTGGACTTAGACTAGGACTGGTGGAGGAGATGAATCTGGTGGAACTCGGACTGGTGATGGTATACGACGATGGTATATGTGGAATCAGATTGGTGGTGGTATATGTACTTGGATCGGTGGTGGTATATGGACTCAGATTGGTGGTGGTATATGGACTCGGAGCGGTGATGGTATATGGACTCAGAGAAATAGCGGATAAGCGGTGGTAGTATATGGCAGGGGTGATGATGATGGTGCGGCGGCGGTGTGACAACTTGTGAACAGAACTCGAAACTCTAAATAACTAGACGCTAAGACCAACAACTTGACACGACGATGCAACCACAAATTTAACAAAGCAAATACAGAAAAGATTATGCAATGGCTCAGATTGGTTTGGATATGATGAACTAATCCTAAATTTTTTTTGGCTTTTTCGTGGACTGTAGGTATGAAGAACAGACTCGATCTAAACTACGAAAAACAGTAAAATCTCATCGAGCAACCTGAAAACTGATACCACTTGATAGAGGCAAAGGTGTCCCATCTTTCGATGATATGGTGATTATTGTTTCGGAGGACTAGACTTTCACGATCCGACTACGAACGTGCGAGGACGTCACGCCTTAGCAATCGCTAAACCAACTCCGAGAGGTTATTGACCACGCCGGAGCACGATCAACCTGACCCCGAAGGTCTATTTCCTACAAGCAAACGAAGAACAAGCAAGAAACTAAGATTGCAATCTGGATATTGCGAATATAAGATGAAAGGCGCCACGGGCGGCGACCCAACCACGCTGGAGTCTCCACAACCTCCGCCTCTATATCTCCCTCGCCGTTGCTGGAGCCTCCTGTGAGCAAAGCTTGCGTGGAGCCGGCAGCGGCGGGGCCTGTTTCCTTCGGATAGCGGGCGATGCTTCCACGAGCAGGGGAGCTCAAGGTAGGGGACGACGGGTGCTGGCCGGTGGACGGAGTGGTGTGGCTCACGTCGTCGTGTCCCGCAGGAACTAGCGATAGGTGGCTGGGCAGCAGTGGCGGCCTGATACGTCTCCGTCGTATCTATAATTTTTGACTGTTCCATGCCAATATTATTCAACTTTCATATACTTTTGGCAACTTTTTATACTATTTTTGGGACTAACATATTGATCCAGTGCCCAGTGCCAGTTCCTATTTGTTGCATGTTTTTTGTTTCGCAGAATTATCAAACGAAGTCCAAACGGAATAAAAATGGACGAATTTTTTTGGAATATATGTGATTTTTGGGAAGTGAAATCAATGTGAGACGATGCTCGAGGGGCCCATGAGGTAGGGGGTGCGCCCAGGGGGGCAGGCGCGCCCCTGACCCTCGTGGCCACCCCGTAAGGCGGTTGATGCCCTTCTTTCGCCGCAAGAAAGCTAATATCCGGATAGAGATCGTGTTCAAATTTCAGCCCAATCGGAGTTACGGATCTCGGGAATATAAGAAATGGTGAAGGGGTAGAATCGAAGAACGCAGAAACAGAGAGAGACAGAGAGACAGATCCAATCTCAGAGGGGCTCTCGCCCCTCCCACGCCATGGAGGCCAAGGACCAGAGGGGAAACCGTTCTCGCATCTAGGGAGGAGGTCAAGGAAGAAGAAGAAGAAGAAGGGGGGCCCTCTCCCCCTTGCTTCCGGTGGCGCTAGAGTGCCACCGGGGCCATCATCATCACCGTCATCTTCACCAACAACTTCACCGCCTTCACCATGAACTCTTCCCCCCTCTATGCAGCGGTGTAACCTCTCTCTTACCCGCTGTAATCTCTACTTAAACATGGTGCTCAACGCTAGATATTATTTCCCTATGATGTATGGCTATCCTATGATGTTTGAGTAGATCCGTTTTGTCCTAATGGCTATTTGATGATCAAGATTGGTTTGAGTTGCATGTTTTATTATTGGTGCTGTCCTATGGTGCTCTCCGTGTCGCGCAAGCGTGAGGGATTCCCGCTGTAGGGTTTGCAATATGTTCATGATTTGCTTATGGTGGGTGGCGTGAGTGACAGAAGCACAGACCCGAGTAAGTAGGTTGTTTGCGTATGGGATAAAGGGGACTTGATGCTTTAATGCTATGGTTGGGTTTTACCTTAATGAATCTTTAGTAGTTGCGGATGCTTGCTAGAGTTGCAATCATAAGTGCATATGATCCAAGTAGAGAAAGTATGTTAGCATATGCTTCTCCCTCAAATAAAATTGTAATAATGATTACTGGTCTAGTAATCGATTGCCAAGGGACAAATAACTTTCTCTTGACAACAAGCTCTCTACTAAAACTAATTTAGTTCTGTCTTCATCTAAACAGCCCCTAGCTTTTATTTAGTGCTCTTTACTTTCTTGCAAGCCTATCCAAAAACACCTACAAAGTACTTCTAGTTTCATACTTGTTCTGGGTAAAGCGAACGTCAAGCATGCGTAGAGTTGTATCGGTGGTCGATAGAACTTGAGGGAATATGTGTTCTACCTTTAGCTCCTCGTTGGGTTCGACATTCTTACTTATCAAAAAATTTTGCGATCCCCTATACTTGTGGTTTATCAAGACCTTTTTCTGGCGCCGTTGCC
The DNA here is from genome assembly GCF_002162155.2 of Triticum dicoccoides. Classification (NCBI taxonomy): domain Eukaryota; kingdom Viridiplantae; phylum Streptophyta; class Magnoliopsida; order Poales; family Poaceae; genus Triticum; species Triticum dicoccoides. Next base: position 278,558,688 of record NC_041380.1, on the reverse strand, counting down.
GGGGAGCAATAGCGTGGGGTGAATATTCTCGTGTGTGCTTGTTTGCTTTATCACTAAGTAATTTTTATTTGTTGTTCTTAGTTGTTATCTATCTTTAGTTATGGATATGGAACACGAAATACCAAAAAAATTAGGTGTACTTTCTTCTCATGGAGATGGTGAACCTCCTAAAACCCTCGATGTTGGTTATGTGAAAGATATTATGTACTACTTTAATAATCATGAGAAAACCCCATTTAATTATGTAATGGGAGTAACGTTGGATCAACGTGAATACTTTAGGGATTATCGCTTGACACAAAAAGGGAAACTATTATGGGATCAAATTCATATATTGAAGTGGTATGCTTGGCAATTATGCGTGAGTTATGATTATACTTGTTGCTCTAGGATGACGGCTCCACACCTTCCCTTTTCATGCAAATTCAATGATAATAAAACCTTAGCTTCTTATGCTAATGGTATATATGATTACTATGATGTGGAACAAATAGAAGAATTTGTTGCTTTTATGGGTGCTTATGAAATTGAATCTATGTGTACAGAGTGTGAAGATTTTGATGATGCTGTTTATAGATCTGAAAATTTAGCTATCCTCAAATATTTCTATGAGAATTATGAATACAATTCCAAAATTAATGCACTTATTGAGAAAGTCTCCGCTGTCCAAAAAGAGACTAATATTTTGCAGGAGTCTATGGAAGAAGAAAGTGATGAAACTGTGAGCTCATTGGATGAAAAAAATGAGGAAGAGAGCGAAGAACAAAAGGAGGAAGAGCGGATTGATCACCCGTGCCCACCTTCTAATGAGAGTAACTCTTCAACTCATACATTGTTTAATTCCCCTTCGTGCTTACCGAAGGATGATTGCTATGATGACTGTTATGATCCCTTGGATTCTTTTGAAATATCCCTTTTTGATGATGCTTGTGGCCAAGATGCCAATATGAATTATGATTATGGAGATGAACTTGCTATAGTTCCTTATGTTAAACATGAAATTGTTGCTATTGCACCCACGCATGATAGTCCTATTATCTTTTTGAATTCTCCCAACTACACTATATTGGAGAAGTTTGCACTTATTAAGGATTATATTCATGGGTTGCCTTTTACCGTTACACATGATAATTTTGATAGATATAATATGCATGTGCTTGCTGCTCCTACTTGCAATTATTATGAGAGAGGAACTATATATCCACCTCTCTATGTTTCCAATATGATAAAATTGCAGGAAACTATTTATACTATGCATTGGCCTTTACTATGTGTGCATGAATTGTTCTTTTATGACATGCCGATGCATAGGAAGAGAGTTAGACTTCGTTGTTACATGATATATGTTACTTTGTGCTCACTACTAAATGCTAAGTCATTGTTAATTAAAATTGGCTTTGATATACCTTGGGATCCTGGTGGATTCATTACTTGAGCACTATATGCCTAGCTTAATGGCTTTAAAGAAAGCGCTGCCAGGGAGACAACCCGGAAGTTTTAGAGACTCATTTATTACTATTGTGTGATTTTATAAAGTTTAGAAATAAAAATAATGTGCCAAGGTTTGCCTTTAGGATGTTTACATTTGCTTGATGGTTTGCATGGTGTAGGACAAAAACTTTTGCTGTGGTGCGCGATTTTACATTTTTTTGCTGGAACGTCAAATGGTTCTGATTCTTTTTGCAATATCTTCCTATAATTTTTTTTATTTTTCCTAATTTTGGCAGAATTTTTCAAGTATCAGAAGTATGGTGAATGTTCAGATTATTACAGACTGTTCTGTTTTAGACAGATTCTGTTTTTGACGCATAGTTTGCTTGTTTTGATGAAACTATCAATTTATATTAGTGGATTAAGCCACGGAAAAGTTATATTACAGTAGACACAATGCAAAAATAATAATATGAATTGGTTTGCAATAGTACTTAGAGTAGTGATTTTCTTTATTATACTAACGGATCTTATCGAGTTTTCTGTTGAAGTTTTGTGTGGATGAAGTGTTCGACGATTGAGAAGGTTTCGATGTGAGAAGAAGGAAGAGAGGCAAGAGCTCAAGCTTGGTGATGCCTGAGGCACCCCAAGTAAATATTCAAGGAAACTCAAGAGTCTAAGCTTGGGGATGCTGGGAAGGCATCCCCTCTTTCTTCAACAAATATCGGTATGTTTTCGGATTCGTTTCATTCATGTGATATGTGCAAATCTTGGAGCGTCTTTTGCATTAAGTTTTCATTTTTATTTTATGCACATGCTGGTATGAGATAGTCCTTGGTTGATTTATAGAATGCTCTATGCACTTCACTTATATCTTTTGAGTATGGCTTTATAGAATGCTTCTTGTGCTTCACTTATATCATTTGAAGCTTGGAATGCCTGTTTCTCTTTACATAGAAAACCGCCATTTGTAGAATGCTCTTTTGCTTCACTTATATTTGTTAGAGCATGGGCATATCTTTTGTAGACAGAATTAAACTCTCTTGATTCACTTATATCTATTTAGAGAGATGACAGGAACTGGTCATTCACATGGTTAGTCATAAAATCCTACATAAAACTTGTAGATCACTGAATATGATATGTTTGATTCCTTGCAATAGTTTTGTGATATAAAGATGGTGATATTAGAGTCATGCTAGTGGGTAGTTGTGGATTCTAGAAATACTTGTGTTGAGGTTTGTGATTCCCGTAGCATGCACGTATGGTGAACTATTATGTAACGAAGTTGGAGCATGACGTATTTATTGATTGTCTTCCTTATGAGTGGCGGTCGGGGACGAGCGATGGTCTTTTACTACCAATCTATCCCCCTAGGGGCATGTGTATTAGTACTTTGCTTCGAGGGCTAATAAACTTTTCCAATAAGTATGTGAGTTCTTTATGACTAATGTTGAGTCCATGGATTATACGCACTCTCACCCTTCCATCATTGCTAGCCTCTTCGGTACCGTGCATTGCCCTTTCTCACCTCGAGAATCGGTGCAAACTTCGCCGGTGCATCCAAACCCCGTGATACGATACGCTCTATCACACATAAGCCTCCTTATATCTTCCTCAAAACAGCCACCATACCTACCTATCATGGTATTTCCATAGCCATTCCGAGATATATTGCCATGCAACTTCCATCATCATCATATACATGACTTGAGCATCATTGTCATATTGCTTTGCATGATCGTAAGATAGCTAGCACGATGTTTTCATGGCTTGTCCGTTTTTTGATGTCATTGCTACGCTAGATCCTTGCACATGCCGGTACACCGCCGAAGGCATTCATATAGAGTCATATCTTTGTTCTAGTATCGAGTTGTAATATTGAGTTGTAAGTAAATAAAAGTGTGATGATCATCATTATTAGAGCATTGCCCCAGTGAGAAAAGGATGATGGAGACTATAATTCCCCCACAAGTCGGGATGAGACTCCGGACGAAAAAATAAAAAAATAAAAAAAGAGAAAGGCCAAAAAAGGGGGAAAAAGAAAAAAACAAAAAAAATGAGAGAAAAAGAGAGAAGGGGCAATTTACTATCCTTTTACCACACTTGTGCTTCAGAGTAGCACCATGTTCTTCATATAGAGAGTCTCTTGAGTTATCACTTTCATATACTAGTGGGAATTTTCATTATAGAAATTCGCTTGTATATTCCAACGATGGGCTTCCTCAAATGCCCTAGGTCTTCATGAGCAAGCAAGTTGGATGCACATCCACTTAGTTTCAGTTTGAGCTTTCATATACTTATAGATCTAGTGCATCCGTTGCATGGCAATCCCTACTCCTCACATTGACATCAATTGATGGGCATCTCCATAGCCCGTTGATTAGCCGTGTCGATGTGAGACTTTGTCCCCTTTTGTCTTCTCCACACAACCTCCACCATCATATTCTATTCCACGTATAGTGCTATGTCCATGGCTCACGCTCATGCATTGCGTGAGGGTGGAAAAAGCTGAAGCGCGTAAAAAAGTATGAAACAATTGCTCAGCTTGTCATTGGGGTTGTGCATGATGTGAATATTTCGTGTAAAGAAGATGGAGCATAGCCAGACTATATGATTTTGTAGGGATAACTTTCTTTGGCCTTGTTATTTTGAAAAGACATGATTGCTTTATTAGTAGGCTTGAAGTATTATTGTTTTTATGTCAAATGATAGACTATTGCTTTGAATCACTCGTATCTAAATATTTATGCCATGATTAGATACATGATCAAGATTATGCTAGGTAGCATTCCACATCAAAAATTATCTTTTTTATCATTTACCTACTCGAGGATGAGCAGGAATTAAGCTTGGGGGTGCTGATACGTCTCCGTCGTATTTTTTGATTATTCCATGCCAACATTATTCAACTTTCATATACTTTTGGCAAATTTTTATACTATTTTTGGGACTAACATATTGATCCAGTGCCCAGTGCCAGTTCCTGTTTGTTGCATGTTTTTTTGTTTTGCAGAATATCCATATCAAACGGAGTCCAAACGGAATAAAAACGGACAGAGAATTTTTTTTGGAATATATGTGATTTTTGGGAAGTGAAATCAACGCGAGACGATGCTCGAGGGGCCCACTAGGTAGGGGGCGCGCCCCTGACCCTCGTGGCCACCCCGTAAGGCAGTTGATGCCCTTCTTTCGCCGCAAGAAAGCTAATATCTGGATAGAGATCATGTTCAAATTTCAGCACAATCGGAGTTATGGATCTCCGGGAATATAAGAAACGGTGAAGGGGTAGAATCGGAGAACGCATAAACAGAGAGAGACAGAGAGACAGATCCAATCTCACGCCATGGAGGCCAAGGACCAGAGGGGAAACCCTTCTCCCATCTAGGGAGGAGGTCAAGGAAGAAGAAGAAGAAGGGGGGCCCTCTCCCCCTTGCTTCCGGTGGCGCCGGAGTGCCACTGAGGGCCATCATCATCACCCTCATCTTCACCAACAACTTCACCGCCTTCACCACCAACTCTTCCCCTCTCTATGCAGCGGTGTAACCTCTCTCTTACCCGCTGTAATCACTACTTAAACATGGTGCTCAACGCTATATATTATTTCCCTATGATGTATGGCTATCCTATGATGTTTGAGTAGATCCGTTTTGTCCTAATGGCTATTTGATGATCAAGATTGGTTTGAGTTGAATGTTTTATTATTGGTGCTGTCCTATGGTTCTCTCCGTGTCGCGCAAGCGTGAGGGATTCCCGCTGTAGGGTTTGCAATATGTTCATGATTTGCTTATGGTGGGTGGCGTGAGTGACAGAAGCACAGACCCGAGTAAGTAGGTTGTTTGCGTATGGGATAAAGGGGACTTGATGCTTTAATGCTATGGTTGGGTTTTACCTTAATGAATCTTTAGTAGTTGCGGATGCTTGCTAGAGTTCCAATCATAAGTGCATATGATCCAAGTAGAGAAAGTATGTTAGCATATGCCTCTCCCTCAAATAAAATTGTAATAATGATTACCGGTCTAGTTATCGATTGCCTAGGGACAAATAACTTTCTCGTGACAACAAGCTCTCTACTAAAACTAATTTAGTTGTGTCTTCATCTAAATAACCCTTAGCTTTTATTTACGTGCTCTTTACTTTCTTGCAAGCCTATCCAAAAACACCTACAAAGTACTTCTAGTTTCATACTTGTTCTAGGTAAAGCGAACGTCAAGCGTGCGTAGAGTTGTATCGGTGGCCGATAGAACTTCAGGGAATATTTGTTCTACCTTTAGCTCCTCGTTGGGTTTCGACACTCTTACTTATCGAAAACTGTTGCGATCCCCTATACTTGTGGGTTATCACGGCCTGCCTATGAATGAGGTCTGGTCCTGGATCGAGACATCCAAGATCTGCTCGTTCGGATCTCTTCTTGGGGCTGGCCTCTATATTCGTGATGGTACGACCTCTTGCTGTTGTGGGCGAGACATCTTGTGTGCTTCTTCTAGCAGCGGCTATGCCCCGCGCGCATGCCGCCCTAGCAATGATGATCTGATTTTGTGCTCTTAGTTTCCACCATGTCAGCCCCTCGATTGACAGTTTGGACAGGGCTCTCTTCGCTGAGGTGATGTGCTCCATCATCGGTATTGGTCCTTGTGCTGATCACTGCGACCAGCGGCGAACTCGTGGCAGATTGAGGTGGTCACTGAAAGGTCTTCGTGAGAGTTTCATCTCTTTAGATCCGGTAGCTGACTTCAGTGAGGAGGTGCAAACTATGGATGATGGCTTGACACATAGGATAGTTGTGCAGTGGTGGCGCATTGCATTTACCTGCTGGGATCGCGGAAAAGTGGTGGTGATAACACATGAGTTACTTCGATGGTGGTGCTACCTGAGCACCCGGTCTCGAGCCCCGAGGTGAAAGCCTAGGTTTGCCCCGAGTTAGGTATACCTGACAATGGCGATGTCTTAGCGTCGTTACCTTGCTTAAGGCATTGTTTGAATGTGCTCGGATGTAACACCCTCGATGCGGCTATATCTCCCACGTGTCAAAGCATGACTTAGAGGCATAACCGCATTGAAAGCAATGTTGCAAGTGAGGTAATCTTCACACAACCCATGCAATACATAAGGGAAAGATACATAGTTGGCTTACAATCGCCACTTCACACAATTACATGAATAAAGCATTTCAACGTCCAAATACAATCAAGGTTCGACTATGGAACCAAAATAAAAGAAGAACCCCAAATGCGACATAGGTCCCCGATCGACCCCAACTGGGCACCACTACTGATCAACTGGAAGCGGAACAACATAAAGGACAAGATCTTCATCGAGCTCCTCCTTGAGCTTGGTTGCATCATCTGCACGGACTCATCGGCACCTGCAAGCTGGTTTTTGGAAGTATCTGTGAGCCACAGGGACTCAGCAATCTCGCACCCTCGTGATCAAGACTATTTAAGCGTATGGGTAAGGTAAAGGTATGAGGATGGAGCTGCAGCAAGCGACTAGCATATATGGTGGCTAACATACGCAAATGAGAGCGAGAAGAGAAGGCAAAGCATGTTCGAACAACTATGATCAAGAAGTGATCCTAGAACAACCTACGTCAAGCATAACTCCAACACCGTGTTCACTTCCCGGACTCCGCCGGAAAGAGACCATCACAGTAACACACGCGGTTGATGTATTATAATTAAGGTCAACTTCAGGTTTTCTACAACCGGACATTAACAAATTCCCATCTGCCTATAACCGCGGGCACGGCTTTCGAAAGTTCAAATCTCTACAGGGGTGTCCCAACTTAGCCCATCACAAGCTCCCATGGTCAACGAAGGAATAGACCTCCTCCCGAGACATTCCGATCAGACTCGGTATCCCGGTTCTACAAGACATTTCGACAGGGTAAAACTAAACCAGCAACACCACCCAGATGTGCCGACAAATCCCGATAGGAGCTGCACATATCTCGTTCTCAGGGCACACCGGATGAGCAAGACGTCGGGTAAGCCAGCCCAGAGTTGCCCCTGGTAGCCTCGGACATCGCTCAGTTGGACCAACACTCAAAGGAGCACTGGCCCGGGGGGGGGGGGTAAAATAATGATGACCCTCAGGAGCACGACTCCCAAGGGAAAAGAAAAGGCTAGGTGGCAAATGGTAAAACCAATGTTGGGCATTGCTGGAAGAGCTTTACTTAAGGCGAACTGTCAATGGGTTCCCATTATTACCCAACCGCGTAAGGGACCCAAAATCCGAGAACATAACACCGATATGACAGAAACTAGGGCGGCAAGAGTGGAACAAAACACCAGGCATAAGGCCGAGCCTTCCACCCTTTCCCAAGTATATAGATGCATTAATTAAATAAGATATATTGTGATATCCCAACAAGTAAACATGTTCCAATAAGGAACAACATCTCCATGTTCCAAACAGGAACAAACTTCAATCTTCACCTGCAACTAACAACACTATAAGAGGGGCTGAGCAAAGCGGTAACATAGCCAAACAACGGTTTGCTAGGACAAGGTGGGTTAGAGGCTTGGTTCAACAATATGAGAGGCATGATAAGCAAGTGGTAGGTATCGCAGCATAGGCATAGAAAAAGAGCGAGCATCTAGCAAGCAAAGATAGAAGTGATTTCAAGGGTATGGTCATCTTGCCTGAGATCCCGCAAGGAAGAAGAACGAGTCCATGAGGAAGACAAACGGACGTAGTCGAATGGTTCCTCACAAACGCGACATTATCGGAACCAACCCGAAGAAGCAACACCGGAAAAGAGCAAACAACCTAGTAAACAACCACCACATAGACATGGCATGATGCGCAAACAAGAATGATGCATGTCCGGTTTAAAGAGGGCATGGCATGGCAAAGTGCAACAAACAACACTACAAATTAAGTGGAGCTCAATATGCAACGAGTTGCATATTGACGAAAAACCACATGACTTATTTAGTTCTCTCTCGTTTATGTACCCAACAAGATTAAATGTTGTTAGCATGGCAAGAGGTGAAGTAAATGAAAACTACCTATCTAGTCAAGGTTAAATGAGGCCGGAAGCAACGAACAACAATTCCGGAAACTCCTCATGAGCATATTATAGATTTGGTACTGTTCTGCCATAAACACAATTTTAGAGTTGTTTAACACGCAAATAAAGGTCACCATGTTAAACTAGGCATTTTTCTACCCCATTTACATATAAAGTTTGTTAGATTTGGAGCTACGGTTGAATAGTTATGAATTAAATCATTTTAACATGGCATAGGAGTAAATTTAACCAAACATCATTTTAAATATTTTAAACATGGATGAAAATGACATATTATGAAACTAGATGCAATTCTAAGCATTTTTCATATTAAGTTTATTTTAATATGATGCATCGTTTGTGAGTTACAATATGCATGATCATGAAGGGGTTTTCTGCAAAACTGTGTTATCTGGAAATTAGACAAATTCGCAGCCGGGAAAAACACTACATGGGCCGAAACTGAGCAGAGGTCCAACAGAACAGAAAAAAAGGAGGCGCTGGTGGTGGCCTCACCATGGGCCTTGGCCCGGAACTGAAGAGAGGCCAAGCAGGCCGGCTGGATCAAAGGAGGCCGGGCCTCGCGATCTGGAACGGGAGGAGGCTGGTCCAGTCAACGCGCGCTGCATCCCAGGCGCACGACCAGGAAGCGCTCATCCTCCGCTCGAACGAGGGCGGGGCAGAAACAGCGCAGGGACATGGCGACGGCTGGGCTCTGGCGACGACGAGGCAGAGCAGCGGCGAGGCGAGGCGGGGACCGGCCGGATCCGGCGGTGTTCGGGACTTGGGCTACGACGACGAGGCCGACGGCGGGCACCAGCGGTGGCGCCTTGCTGCGAGGGGGGAGAGAGAGAGCTGGTGAGGAGAAGGAGCAGAGAGGAATCGAGGCCGGGCAGCGGCATTGATGACCTGGGGCGGCGGCGGTCGATGACTCCGATGACGGCCGCAGGCAGGCGGATTCGCCGGCGCGGCGGGGAAGAGTAGCGCTCCAGCTCCCTCCTGATCTAGGTGGGATCGAGGAGGAACAGCATTGGCGGCTGCGAGCGAAGGGGCTCTGGCCCGGGCGGGCCTCGGTTGGGCCAGGCGGGCCGTGGGGCTGGTGGAGGCGCTGGGCGCGACGTGGCAGCGCCTGATTGGCTGCGCGCGTCGCCGGTGGCGGGCTGGCTGATGGGGGCACGACAAGTGGCGGTGGTGGAGAGGGTGGCTGCGGAAAAATGAGAAGGAGGGGCTAGGGTTTCAAAAGTGGAAGGGTAGGGTGTCCATTTATAGGCAGGGGGCTAGGAGAGGGGGTTTTAACCCGTTTCGGAGCCGTTCGATCGCAATCGGACGTTCCGGAGTGGAGGTGGTTAGGTAGATGGGCTAGAAGGGCTGTGTAGAGGGCCATAGACTGAGAGGAGAGAAAAGATCTGCAGCCCGACATGGGTTTCCGGAGACCGAAAACGTCCGACAAAAAGACCGACTATATTGCCGCTATAGTTATCCGTTGGGGCATCAAACGGACTCCGAATGCGATGAAACTTGGCAGGCGTCCTACCTACACTATAATAAGACCACACGCCAACTTTCTTCCCATTCCGAGAACATTTTCCGGCCACTTATAAAATACTATTTCGGACATGCCGCGGGCGCGTGCAAGTGTGGTTGGACTCAGAACGGACAACGGAAGGAACGGGGAGACCCAGACGGATGCAAGTTTTGAAAACATGATGATGCAATGCATATGATGACATGACAAGATGCAACACGCAAGCAAATGACATGGCAACGACGGCGAATAACTGGACGACAACTGGCACATCGGTCTCGGGGTGTTACAACACTCCACCACTACGAGAGGATCTCGTCCCGAGATCTAGAATGGCACCGGAGGGAAAAATGGAAGAGAAAGAGAAGAGGTAAAACTAAGTTGCTTCTTTGACAAACGAGTGAGACCAAAGAACCTTGAAAAGGTTAAGCCATTTCGAGAAAAAGAATAACGGAGATGACAAATTTGAAAACACTCCGTTAGAAAAGAGGGACAAAGAACATTGCGAAAAACCTTGAGGTTGAAGGGCAAGATGTATATTGAAACCACTCCGGTTAAAACAAGATAGATAAGGATTAAGAATGATATAATTTGAGCAGCACTCCATCTGAGAAGGGAGGCAAAACTTGATAGAATGGGAAAAATTCGAAAAGCAGGCACGACACTCCGGTTAAAAGGATAAGGACGAAAAGAACACGATCCTGACAAAACAAGAAGATGGGTTGCAGAGAGCAACATCACAATGCCTCCGGAACGAAAGAGTAGAGTAAAGATAACTGAGACAAACGAATGTAGAAGACAATGCCAACTTCTTCTACAAAAGAGCCTGAAAAGGCATCTTTAGGAGAAGGGTTGAACGGAGTTGTTGGAAAACCAACAACGAAAATAATAAGCTTGATATGGTCTTATGGAATACAACTCAAATTATGAGGTGACAACCCACCACTCACGGGAAAGAATTAGATTGGAATAAACAAGGAGACGAGAAACTTATTTCACCGGAAGGATAAAAGAAGACATTGGATCATTTATAAGCACCATAGATAGCAACAATCCTTAGGGAAAGCTTTAGGTGGAATATAACCCAAGATAATTCCAACGAATAGGTTGATGGATTTAAAATACCTCATTCATAACAACATGTGAGTTATGAAACATGAACTCAAATTATTAAGAATGACATAATACCATCTCCAATGATACGGAAGAAAGATTGAACTCCGGATTACAAGATGAAAAAAACTTGAGCTCCTCTGAAAAGAAAGTTGATGAACGTTTCGAGAAGGAATATAAATCCTTGATGAACCATCATGTAGAACCTTCAAGAAGAACTCCGGTAAACAAAAGATAACGAAAAGAAAGAGAAGTTGAAAACACAAAGTGAAACCTTGTAATGATTTAGATGGATCTCCGTGATAATTAGAGCTTGGAACTTCGGGAAGAAAAAAAATAAGATGAACAATTGAGATCAAGAATTTTGATGAACCTCCGGAATAGGGAATTAACCACTTGGATAAAACAAGAATTAGAATTACATTATGATTATCCTTCACCAATTAAATTGATGACAATCAATGGATTCGACATATTACTTATTCTCGTAGAAAAGATTAAGATAGCTATAGCGCCAACTTGAGAAGGTCTTCAAAGAACCACCGGTAGAATTTGAAAGAACGGAAGTATGATAACGTAAGAAGAGGAATCTTGAACAAGCCACCGTAAGAATTGAAAATGAACGAAGAAAAGATAAAGAAACACCGGAAAGAATTAGCAAATGAACGAAGAAGCTTGAGGGGATTTAGATACATCAGAACGAAGAGATCAAGAACTGATTAGAGGATATTTGATTGATGCACCGGTAAGATTTGGAGAATGTGAGCTGCCAGCTGAAATGAATAATATTTGAAAAGATGGCCTTCAGAGGAAAGAAATGGAAAAAAACTCAAGAAATGCTTCGGATGGGTGAAAAGAATTCTCACGATCAAAACAATTATGAAAGGATGGTCTCGAATTAGAACCACGAATCTCTGAGAGAACGGATAAGATATAGAGGTAAAACTCTTCTTCAGTCTTCAATATCTGTGAATGGCGATGAGAAACACCACCAAATTGTTGAGATACTCCGGAATGAAAAATGGAAAGGTTGAACCAACGATGAAAGAATTTGAAAGATCAAGAAGAAGGCATTTGGCTGATGATAACTCATTCTTATGTCAAACTTGGAAAAGAATTTGAGAGTAACGCCGGGAAAATAAGAAGAGTCAGGTAAGATCCTGGGAAAAGACCTGTGGGTTAGGGCCCACTCAAAAGAAACACCGTAGAACAATTTAAAAGAGAGAATGCACCAGTTGAATTTAAATGGCTTGAATGAGATAACAACCTCGAAAGATCTTGAAGGAATGCAGAGTGGAAACACGAATCTTTGAGATATCTTTAGCACTCCGGAACAAATGAATAGCGAGAAGTGAATGATTAAGAATTGCACCGGCATGAGAAAGCATTGAAACGAGGAAAGGATATGATCAACAAAGTTAGAATTGAATCCACCGGAGAAGAAAAATGAGTGAAGGTTGGCGAACTTGAAGCTCCGTTAGAAACTTCATGAGAATCACCGGATAAGAACATTGAAGGAAAAGAATGGAGAGACTTCACATCAATAAGATGGATACTTGATCAAGAATTCTGAATCCTTCAAGAAAACAAGGGTGGGAGGGTGGGAAAACACCGTTGAGAACGAAACGAACACCGTTGAGAAGAAATGATAATTGATCTTGCTGATGTTGAAATGATCGGATCCACTTGATGAGAAGCACACCGGTTAAAAAGGATTGACAAAACAATCTTGATGATCAAGAAGGATTGGTATTCATCTCGGAGTATGAGAACACCATTTGGGGAAGGTATGGAATCAACATTTGACATTGAAGCAACTTGAATACCACAACTCAAAACAAAAACAAAGGATTGGCTTGCAGAATAAGCCGGAACAAACATATGATAGAGATTTCGTCCGAAGTTTTCGTGGTGGGGCCTACACGGGCTCGATCCTACAGCACCTTCATGTACAAGGCAGTGCACATGACATACGAAGCGTCCCCGAGTCGGCATAGCCAAGGACTCTTTAAGACACAATGAGACCACTGTAAAACCGACCGTGAATAGGTGGACCACTAGACGTCGAACCCTAATTTCAAATCATACATCTGTCGGAAAGATATCCTAAGAGCTACTTGAATTCCCACTTATAAACTCCTGAAATTTTCCGGTTATGCAATCAGGTGTTGGGGATACAGGGGAAGCATAATATCTCACCCAAAACTAGCAAATCCTACATCCAGCTTTATCCATCCTTCAACACATAACCAAGAAACCTTCGGAAATCATCTACCTCAACCTTCAAAAAGCATCTGTTATACAAGTTATGGCAATACTCCCGAACTCCCGCCCCAGTACGGGGTGGCGTCGAGGTCATCTCACCAACGAACTGCATAAAAAAGATTTTCGATGTCGGCGTACTAAACTCAGGTATTCCAGAACTGCAACGATAAAATTATGACGACAACACCTCAGAGCTCAAATCCCCAGGACACTGCCACAAAACCCCTGACAGGAGGCACCAAGACAATGTTCTCGTCATAAAACCATCGGAACGATTCCAAGATACCCGCGTGATCCTAAAAAAATTTAGTGAAATTTGAGAAGAGAATAGTCAAAACTCTACGTCAGGATGCCTTACCAGAGCGATGAGGAGACTGGGAAGTAAAAAGAATTCCTAAACTCTCCGGTATATAATTCCTAAATGACTCAAAATATTTATCTACACACAACAACGACTGCTAACAACGATCAAGCAATGGGGGCTCCTAAGGTCGGGGAAGGCTCTGATACCAACTTGTAACGCCCTCGATGCGGCTATATCTCCCATGTGTCGAAGCACGACTTAGAGGCATAACCGCATTGAAAGCAATGTCGCAAGTGAGGTAATCTTCACACAACCCATGCAATACATAAGGGAAAGATACATAGTTGGCTTACAATCGCCACTTCACACAATTACATGAATAAAGCATTTCAACATCCAAATACAATCAAGGTCCGACTACAGAACCAAAATAAAAGAAGAACCCCAAATGCGACATAGGTCCCCGATCGACCCCAACTAGGCACCACTACTAATCAACTGGAAGCGGAACAACATAAAGGACAAGATCTTCATCGAGCTCCTCCTTGAGCTTGGTTGCGTCATCTGCACGGACTCATCGGCACCTGCAAGCTGGTTTTTGGAAGTATCTGTGAGCCACAGGGACTCAGCAATCTCGCACCCTCGCGATCAAGACTATTTAAGCTTATGGGTAAGGTAAAGGTATGAGGATGGAGCTGCAGCAAGCGACTAGCATATATGGTGGCTAACATACGCAAATGAGAGCGAGAAGAGAAGGCAAAGCACGTTCGAACAACTATGATCAAGAAGTGATCCTAGAACAACCTACGTCAAGCATAACTCCAACACCGTGTTCACTTCCCGGACTCCGCCGGAAAGAGACCATCACGGTACACACGCGGTTGATGTATTATAATTAAGGTCAACTTCAGGTTTTCTACAACTGGACATTAACAAATTCCCATCTGCCCATAACCGCGGGCACGGCTTTCGAAAGTTCAAATCCCTGCAGGGGTGTCCCAACTTAGCCCATCACAAGCTCTCACGGTCAACGAAGGAATAGACCTCCTCCCGAGACATTCCGATCAGACTCGGTATCCCGGTTCTACAAGACATTTCGACAGGGTAAAACTAAACCAGCAACACCACCCAGATGTGCCGACAAATCCTGATAGGAGCTGCACATATCTCGTTCTCAGGGCACACCGTATGAGCAAGATGTTGGGTAAGCCAGCCCAGAGTTGCCCCTGGTAGCCTCGGACATCGCTCAGTTGGACCAACACTCAGAGGAGCACTGGCCCGGGGGGGTAAAATAATGATGACCCTCAGGAGCGCGACTCCCAAGGGAAAAGAAAAGGCTAGGTGGCAAATGGTAAAACCAATGTTGGGCATTGCTGGAAGAGCTTTACTTAAGGCGAACTGTCAAGGGGTTCCCATTATTACCCAACCGCGTAAGGAACGCAAAATCCGAGAACATAACACCGATATGACGGAAACTAGGGCGGCAAGAGTGGAACAAAACACCAGGCATAAGGCCGAGCCTTCCACCCTTTACCAAGTATATAGATGCATTAATTAAATAAGATATATTGTGATATCCCAACAAGTAAACATGTTCCAATAAGGAACAACATCTCCATGTTCCAAACAGGAACAAACTTCAATCTTCACCTGCAACTAACAACACTATAAGAGGGGCTGAGCAAAGCGGTAACATAGCCAAACAACGGTTTGCTAGGACAAGGTGGGTTAGAGGCTTGGTTCAACAATATGGGAGGCATGATAAGCAAGTGGTAGGTATCGCAGCATAGGCATAGCAAAAGAGCGAGCATCTAGCAAGCAAAGATAGAAGTGATTTCAAGGGTATGGTCATCTTGCCTGAGATCCCGCAAGGAAGAAGAACGAGTCCATGAAGAAGAGAAACGGACGTAGTCGAACGGTTCCTCACAAAAGCGACGTTATCGGAACCAACCCAAAGAAGCAACACCGGAAAAGAGCAAACAACCTAGTAAACAACCACCACATAGACATGGCATGATGCGCAAACAAGAATGATGCATGTCTGGTTTAAAGAGGGCATGGCATGGCAAAGTGCAACAAACAACACTACAAATTAAGTGGAGCTCAATATGCAACGAGTTGCATATTGACGAAAAACCACATGACTTATTTAGTTCTCTCTCATTTATGTACCCAACAAGATTAAATGTTGTTAGCATGGCAAGAGGTGAAGCAAATGAAAACTACCTATCTAGTCAAGGTTAAATGAGGCCGGAAGCAACGAACAACAATTCCGGAAACTCCTCATGAGCATATTATAGATTTGGTACTGTTCTGCCCTAAACACAATTTTAGAGTTGTTTAACATGCAAATAAAGGTCACCATGTTAAACTAGGCATTTTTCTACCCCATTTACATATAAAGTTTGTTAGATTTGGAGCTACGGTTGAATAGTTATGAATTAAATCATTTTAACATGGCATAGGAGTAAATTTAACCAAACATCATTTTAAATATTTTAAACATGGATGAAAATGACATATTATGAAACTAGATGCGATTCTAAGCATTTTTCATATTAAGTTTATTTTAATATGATGCATCGTTTGTGAGTTACAATATGCATGATCATGAAGGGGTTTTCTGCAAAACTGTGTTCTCTGGAAATTAGACAAATTCGCAGCGGGGAAAAAAACACTACATGGGCCGAAACTGAGCAGAGGTCCAACAGAACAGAAAAAAAAGGAGGCGCTGGTGGTGGCCTCACCATGGGCCTTGGCCCGGAACTGAAGAGAGGCCAAGCAGGCCGGCTGGATCAAAGGTGGCCGGGCCTCGCGATCTGGAACGGGAGGAGGCTAGGCCAGTCAACGCGCTCTGCAGCCCAGGCGCACGACGAGGAAGCGCTCGTCCTCCGCTCGAACGAGGACGGGGCAGAAACAACGCAGGGACATGGCGACAGCTGGGCTCCGGCGACGACGAGGCAGATCAGCGGCGAGGCGAGGCGGGGACCGGCCGGATCCGGCGGTGTTCGGGACTTGGGCTACGACGACGAGGCCGACGGCGGGCACCAGCGACGGCGCCTTGCTGCGACGAGGGAGAGAGAGAGCTGGTGAGGAGAAGGAGCAGAGAGGAATCGAGGGCCGGGCGGCGGCATTGATGACCTGGGGCGGCGGCGGTCGACGTCTCCGATGACGGCCGCAGGCAAGCGGATTCGCCGGCGCGGCGGGGAAGAGCAGCGCTCCGGCTCCCTCCCGATCTAGGTGGGATCGAGGAGGAACAGCCTTGGCGGCTGCGAGCGAAGGGGCTCTTGCCCGGGCGGGCCTCGGTTGGGCCAGGCAGGCCGTGGGGCTGGTGGAGGCGCTGGGCGCGACGTGGCAGCGCCTGATTGGCTGCGCGCGTCGCAGGCGGCGGGCTGGCTGATGGGGGCGCGACAAGTGACGGCGGTGGAGAGGGTGGTTGCGGAAAAATGAGAAGGAGGGGCTAGGGTTTCAAAAGTGGAAGGGTAGGGTGTCCATTTATAGGCAGGGGGCTAGGAGAGGGGGTTTTAACCCGTTTCGGAGCTGTTCGATTGCAATCGGACGTTCCGGAGTGGAGGGGGTTAGGTAGATGCTCTAGAAAGGGTGTGTAGAGGGCCATGGACTGAGAGGAGAGAAAAGATCTGCAGCCCGACACGGGTTTCCGGAGACCGAAAACGTCCGACAAAAAGATCGGCTATATTGCCGCTATAGTTATCCGTTGGGGCATCAAACGGACTCCAAATGCGATGAAACTTGGCAGGCGGCCTACCTACACTATAATAAGACCACACGCCAACTTTCATCCCATTTCGAGAACATTTTCCGGCCAATTATAAAATACTATTTCGGACATGCCGCGGGCGCGTGCAAGTGTGGTTGGACTCGAACGGACAACGGAAGGAATGGGGAGACCCGGACGGATGCAAGATTTGAAAACATGATGATGCAATGCACATGATGACATGACAAGATGCAACACGCAAGCGAATGACATGGCAACGACGGCGAATAACTGGACGACAACTGGCACATCGGTCTCGAGGCGTTACATCGGACTGGTTCTTCAAGGTGAAAATCTTGATTCTGGCCTTTAATGGTTGGATCTAGTGATGGTGACGCTTGGCTTGAGCATTGCTCCCTTTTTGAAGGCGTTGCTGTTGAAGAACCTCGTTGTCTGTGATGTCATAAGTTGATTGGTGCGGATATGGTCATTGCTAAAGTTTGTCGATCCCGGATCTGATGCTTTGGTTTTTTTCTCGTCTACTCATAGCTTTGGTCTTATATGACTTTGCTATTTACCGGTGTGTTTTTGTGTGCGTGTGTTTGGCTGTGTGCATCCTAGCTATGTAGAGACCAGGTGTGTGCTCATTATATTTTGTATCTTCTTGATGCTTTATTTTGAAGCAGTAAATTTATCCTTCGTCGAAAAAAAGATGAGAGCTTTATTGATCAAGGTGGGGTTCTGTGATGCCTTGGTCCGATCGTTGAACAAAAACGAAGTACGCGAAGTTACGACTATGGCGAACTTTTAATCTAAACAAAACCCAAAGTTTAAATGACGCCCTAAGGGCTGTATATATGGAGGAAGAGGGGGGAATTTCGTGGCCCTTGGAGGAGGGGTCTGAAACCAACCCTATCTCTTGTTTCCCCACGCATACGAACTCTAAAAACAGCCTATACTTATGTATTTCAAAATTACATGGGTTTGGCCCAATAATAAAGTGACGCAACACCTATAATAGTCTCTGGACGAAATTTGTGAAATGGCATCTTGTATATTTGGTCCAAGACTTCATGCACTTATTACGGTGGCTTCAAAGTCCTGAAATCATCATTTGAAACTCCGTTCTTGTTTCCCTTGTGCATACCATCATCTCCATACTTGTTCTTACTCCAATGTTCATCCTAATCCAAGCTAGGCCCTTTATTTGTAAGCAAAACAAATGTATCCAATTAAGGCAGCATCATATTCTCATGAATATTAGAATCGTTACCAAAAAACGAAAGTACCTGTTAATTTAATTGGCGTGCACGAGGTCTGGTAATTGGTCCAGTATATATAGTAGCATGGGCTGTGGGTGTAACAATGATACTGATGTCCTCATCGGTTTTTCACTTGAAATAGCTTTAAATGATAAATTATTCCTAGTGGTCATGGAACCGCCTTGAATGTGAAGCATTAGTAGTGGATCCTTTTTAGGAACTGCCAGTCACGAGAAGTATTGGAGACGGTTTTTAAACCTCTTATGATAATTTGTCTACTAGCGACGATTCCCTAGAGACGAAATGCAAAGCCTATGTAGGTCCATGTATGAAAATTGTCTTGAGAGCCCTTTTTGTATTAGAGGATCCAGACCCATTGGTCGAGGTTTTTCTTGAAAACATCACGTTCTAGAGTTAGGCCTGTTGGAACGGATCGGGGCAGTATAACACTTCCACTTTATGGATCGTGCTACCTTAACTTATACGTTGCTACAAAATAATGGCTGCATACATCAATCAATACAGAGACAGGGCTTTCTTCTTTTCCGAAATAACACCTATGATTTTTGCAACAAAAAAAGTGGATTCACAATGAGGGAAACAACACACAAGGTAACATACAAATAATAGTGTTGTCGCGCAATATCACAAATGAAAGAAAATACTAATTGTATTGTCACATAGAGATGAGGACGTAGGACCAAGAAACATTCATCGGGACATGTTGTATCATTAAGGACCTCTTTGGTTCAAAGAAAAAGGGGATGCAAAACGTTCGAATAGAAAATTTTCCTATAATAGTACTACTAATGCATTTGGGTGATTGTTTCAAAGGAATGGGACAAAGGAAAAAACATCAGAAATTCCTTTGTCCTAGTGACAAAGAAAACCGAAAGTTGTAGTGTAGTTCGAGTTCCATGGTACCCCCATGGACAGTTAAATCAAAAAATAGTAAATAAATCAAAAAATTGAAATTTTACGACATTGTTTATGACCAAATGTCATACTTGCTTGCAAAATTTGGCGTCCATATGACATCCAACATGTTAAACACACACACACACACACACACACACACACACACACACACACACACACACAAACTGCTCAATAGTGGACCCAAGTTTAAGCACCAATTTTGTTATTTTTTATATGAGCTCCTAGAATGTTGTTTGGACACAACAATTTGCAAGCAACTATAACATTTGGTCATAATCAATCCCACAAAGTTTCAGGATTGTTTTTTTTACTATTTTCATATTACTGTTCATGCTGGTACGATGGAGCTCGAGCACCGAAAAACCACCCTCGAAAACAGGAACACAGAAAATCTAACATTCACTTGTATCCTGTTTTCAAGTTCCTATGCACTAAGAAGGTGACTAAGTATGGAGAAGTGCATGGATGAACCCGGGTACATATGAACCCACTTTGGAAAACATATTTCTAAATTCTAAAAGAATCTGAAAACATTACACGGGTACGTCTTCATGTTCTAAGTGCGTGTATAAAGTTTCAAGGAAAAATAACTTCTTTATGGCCTGTGCAAAAAAGACAAAAAATTATGTCGTGAAACACTATTTAGAAGCACCGAAATTTGTCTTTTTTGCGGAGGCAAAACGAAAAGACATTTTTCATAAAACTTTATGCCACATACACACATTTGCGAACATGTATGCATGATATTTTCTTTTGAATTTTTTGACATTTTTAAACGTGCTTAAAATGCATATTTTGAAAAGTGGGTGCATAATAAACAGTTGTATCTAACTATACAATATTCACGCGGCTTGATTTTAATTTAGCCATCTTTATTATGACTTTTGTGTTTTTTCAATTCCCATGAAGCATACATTCAAGTCGACATAATTTCTGCTACTTTTAATTTTCTTTTTTTAGGGCTTAAGTGGGTGCCATGAGAGGATAATGACGCCGGTTTTGGTCCTGTGCTAGCACATGAGAGGATAATGACGCCGGTTTTAGGGCTAAAGCTTAATTTGTGCCCTTCCCGGCGTGTTTGCTGGACAACGGGTAAAACGAATGCACCAAAAACCTAATTGCAAGTCGCGGTAAACGTCGAACCCTGTGGTTTATGGCTCCGGCCATTTCGGTGTATCGCCTTTTGTGGCTCCAGTGCAAGGTTTGGATTATGCCAATTGGTGCATGCGTCTCGATCTAAGTTCTTAACTCGTGGGTCACATGGTCTAGCTAGCTGTTGGGTGAAATTAAAGGCCACGTACGTACGATTCGATTCAAGTTGCAAGTTGCAACTATATATGGGTGGGTTATTTATAGATGCATAATCTTCTGAGGAGTTCTGATCTTAAGGCTGGATTTGTCGAGAGAATTCAAGCTTCGTAGACTATGCAGCGGCCAGTTGGTCCCTGACCTAAGATATTATCAAGAGTGTTCATATCGATCCTGTGATCTGTCAGAGCTATCATCTTTAAATTGGTGTACATATCCATCTACTTTTTTGTTCAACCATACTCCTGTGCTAGCAGTATACCAAACTCAATCCTCACGTACCTCCGTGAACTAAATAGCGGGGACGACTATACAATATAGAAGCAATCCTTATGATGGAAGAATAAGAAAATCAACTTAGCCGACCAATTAGAGATACACGGGCCAGATTAGTTGTTAAGTTTTAGAAATTGCCGCTGGAACTTCTTGGTGCAAGTTTTACAACTTGCATCTGTGTCATCCATATCCAATCCAACGGCTCATGTTGATGTTCTCTATCCTTTCATCACAAGCAGTGTAGTCGCCCCATGTTTTCAGCATTACTCCATTGCGAAAAGTTCTTCTCAACTCAAGGCCATATCCACACATCTTTCATGGAGATAGTCGCTGGGGGAGTTTAAACGACTTTCGTACCTAAGCACTTATTAGACTGGCATTCCGAAAGAAATTCCTACATGGCAACGAATGTACGTAGGCTTCCGCCATATATCTGAGATAAGCTGGTGATGTGAGAGACTGGAACTGGCGTACTCAGACCACTAGCAGCAAACATAAAGTCAGCAGCACAAGTAGTTGATGTATGAATCGAACGGAAGAAGGGACACTTGTTCGTCATAATGGCTTTGCACCCACCCAACACATGACACCGAATGACCGAAACATCTAAAATAATAACAAGGAAATCTGGAAAACAATGTGACGACATGAATACAATGTGCATCTACCATGTCATAAAAAAAAGGCCAAAATGGCATTTAAAAAAAAGGCAAAATTGGGTCCAATCTCCAAATGTTTTCTTTGGTAAGCAAATAACAGATTAAAATAAAAATTATATATTTAAGTAGGTATATCACATGTAGAGTTTGATAATATTTACTTAACAATTACATTAATATGAGATGTAGTCACCCGGTAACATAGTAGTAGTAGTAGTAGTGGTGGTAGTAGTAGTAGTAGTACTAGTATTACTACTAGTAGTAGTAGTAGTAGTAGTAGTAGTAGTAGTAATAATAATAATAATAATAATCAGTGAATCAACCCGTGGTTGGATAGGATGACAGTAGTATCCCCATTCCATCAGAGTTTAAATCATGTGCTCGTATTTATCCTGAATTAATTTCAGAATTTTCGGCGATGCGTTTTCAGTGGTGTCGTGGATCTAAGACTGACAGTAGAATGGGGGGTAGGTATGAGGAGGCAAGATCCTAGCTATGGAGTAGTTGTACACACGAGTTTTACGAGTTCAGACCCTTCTCGGAGGAAGTAACAGCCCTACGTCTCGGTGCCCTGAGGCGGTCGACTGGATTATACGTGTGTGTGTGTGTGTGTGTTTACAAAAGTGCGAACCTCTGTCCCAGAGGAGGGGGGTGGCTTATATAGAATGCGCCAGGACCCCAGCTCCCCTCCGTTACACAGTGTTCAATGTTCATAAAGGTAGGGCGTTACTGGTAATGTCTACAATAAAGTGTTATAAATGCCCATAATGCTATGGTTTAAGTCGCGACCGTTGCAGAGTGGAGGGCTTCTCGTCTTCTGGTGGTCGAGTGTCTTCAAGGTGGTCGAGTGTCTTCAAGGAAGTCGAGTGAGCACATCTTCATGGTCGAGTGGATGATATTTTCTCTTCGACTGCTTCTGGTTCTTTGTAAAGATGTCCTTGGGGAGGGTATGCTGGACAGGTCCATGACCCTACCCTAGGTACATAGCTTCATCATTAGTCCCCGAATGGATCATGGTTCGAATGAGGAAGGGGTTGAGAACACTTCCGACCCACTCTTTGTGCTATGAGTATGCCTTGTCCTGAAACAATGAGTTGAGGAGACGACGTCGACTCCTTTCTCAGTCGCCTTGGTCCATTCTTGGTTGTTGTCGAGTGAACTTTCATGGTTGAATTCCGAATGATGATGTAGAGGGTGTTTGTCTTCAGTCTGACAGGTTGTTCCGCTCTCCTCGGATCTCGCGGGATTCGAATTTTGGGAAGCGCGCCAGACGGGAGGAAACGAGGTCATCGGGACGGATTAGGTAAGTCTCCTCGATCCCCGCACCATCTTTTTCGCCACGTACTGCGCGCGCGACTGTTGCGGGATTTGTTTAGATCGCTTGGGTCCACTAGTCAGCCACTCGGCGGAAGGTCTTATAAAAGGTCTCGGGCCAGGCCTCTGCTCTGCACGCCACCATTCTCTCTTCTCTTTCTCCCGATCTCTCCGCCACTCTCGCTTCCGCCTCGTCGCCGGACCTCCGCTCGAGCTTGATCTGCCACCATGGGGAAGGATAAGATGGCGGCGCTGAAACGCGCGAAGAAGGCGACCGCGAAGGCGAAGGGCAAGCGGACCAGCCGGGGCGGATCCTCGTCGAGGTCCGGCCTGCTGGCGGGCTGGATCCAGGGCGATTGGATCCGCTCGGCAATCACGCAGGACGACTTGGACGACCTGGTGGAGGGGGGATTGATCCCCCACAAGTCGGCTCGGCTCCCGGGGGACGAAACTGAGCCGCAGCGTAGAGAGGGTGAGTGTGTCCTCCTAGCAACCCACGTAGACCGCGGATTCTCGCTGCCTCCCCACCCTTTCTTCCGGGGTTTTTTGAACTTCTTTGGGGCTCAGCTCCACCATTTCACTCCGAACACCATAGTCTATCTGGCCGCTTTGGTGTCCATGTGCGAAAACTTCTTGGGCTGTCAACCGCACTGGAGGCTTTTCAAACACATCTTCACTTGCCGTTCCCAGTCGGTCAAAAAGGCCAAGTCGAGTGACGAGAGGACGCGCGTGATCCAGATGTGCGGTGGTCTGGGGATCTAGATGAGGAGCAAGAGTACTTTCCCAGCAATGATCCTTCCTGACTCGGTCCGGGGCTGGCAGTCGACTTGGTTTTACTGCAAGGATCAGCCAACCCCTGGCCAGTCGACTGGACTTCCTCCTTTCTCCTTGGCTCGAGTGGAGAAGCCTGCTCCCCTGAAGGTAGTTCCAGAAGAGAAGGCGCGGGTCAAGGAGCTAGTCGAACGGGTCGTCCAGCTTGTCCGCGACGGAGTGACCGGGATGGATCTGCTGGAGGTCTTTCTCGGTCGACGCATCCAACCTCTTCAGGCGCGCGATCATCCGATGTGGATGTACTCTGGGCTCGAAGATACCACTCGGATCCACCCGGAGGAGGTCAGCGAGGATATCTTGGAGAACTGGTTGAGGGGAATCACTGGCAACAAAGACAACCCTCGGGGATCTAGGAGGGTGATTCCATTCGACAACTCGCGCCAGCCGGAGCAGGTATATTTCTGTTTTATCAAGTATCTTTCCGATTCACCACGTGATGTCCCGTTTGTGGTCGACTGAATGTCTTTTGATTGTTATCCTTTCAGGCCCTCATTGAAATGTACTCGATGCCCAACGGAGTGCAGGATCCCGGCGCTGAAGAAGAAGGGAGCGGGGGCGAGAGCGGCGAGGAGCATTCAGAAGCCGAGGAGGATGAGGAGAGCGATGAATCGACCGATGAGGAAGAAGTCGACTCGCCTCCTCGCAGGGAGAGGAGGTCCAAGCACACTCATGACCCGGCACACGCTCCGGACTTGGTGGTTGCGCCGATCGGGCAATCCTCGAAGCGCCCCAGGACGTCTTCCCCGACGCCGACTGAGAAGCCTCCAAAGCAATCCAAGGTCGCGCCGCTTCCAGCGCCGAAAGTGCCGAAAGCCATCTCTTCCAAACCGCCCAAAGCTTTGCGTCGGATCAAAGTGACCATTCCTACTATCTCCGGGTAACCATCTGAGTTGTCCTTTATGTGGATTCAATTAACTGGGTGTAACCGATTGAATGCGGACCTTTGCAGTGCTGCTACATCAGGGACCTCTTCATACCAGTACCGGGACGAGGAAATGGAGGATGCGGTGACCTCTAACCCAGGTATGAACTCTTGCGATTTCGATTCTTGATCCTTTTAGGGTCGAGTGGTTCACTTGGGGTCGAATGTTCTGTCTTGCAGCTCCACCCAACATCATTGACCTTCCGGACGACGACGAAGATGTGGCTCCTAAGCCTAGGAAGAGCAAGAAGGTAACAGCTAGCAGGGTGGCTTGGCAGGAACCAACTGCAACGCCTCCCATCTGTCAAGCTGAAGATGCGGGTAGGGCCGCTGTGACGTTCGCTGCACCCTTGCCGAGTGGGCACCCCACGCGGTCGACCGCGCCTGTGGTTCCTTCAACTATCCAACTCCACACCACGGAGCCTCAAGCAGCTGCACCTGGGTCGTCTGCACATTTTTTCACCAGCTACCCCGTCCCAGACAACCAGTCGGAAGCGGCTGCCGAAGCCATCCGACAGGCTGATATGATGATGGAGCGGGTGAAGATAGTGCACGAGAGCAGTCAGGCTGCCCACGACACTAGTGCCGCTCTTCGGGCCAACGTCGAGGTGAGTAGACTTTCCGACTGTTTTTGTTCTTGAAAAATCTTCTTCTGCACAATCTCCTGTTGTTCGCGTTGAATTAGAGCACTGCTGTCATTTTTGGTAGTTTCGCTCTTCCACTCGGTCTGGGCGAGTGGGATCAGAACCGGTGGGGGAACGCCAAGTGCACCCACTGGGTGTAGTCCCCGAGACCGCGGTCGACTGCTGGCAGTCGACTGTGGTCTGAGTTCTTCTTTTCTTGAAGGCGCAATTGTTCTTTCTCTCTCTTTTTTTTTACTCCTTGCACTCGACTCCGGCGGGCTGGGCGAGTGGGATCATAACCGGTGGGGGCACGCCAAGTGCACCCACTGGGTGTAGTTCCCGAGACCGCGGTCGACTGCTGGCAGTCGACTGGGGTCTGAACAGCTTGTTGTCCACTTCTTTAGGTTTTATTCATTCGGAAATGAACTGCTTTCGAACCTATCGATTGACCTGTCTCTTGCCTCCTGCAGAAGTCTTGTACTCTTATCTCCAAGTTTGCCGAACTCGAAGAGAAGCAGAGGCAACTCAACTTAGACATGGAATTGGCTCAGCAAAATCTGAAAAAGGCTCAAGACGAGGCCGCTGGTATGGAAGGTAACTGATTGCTGATTGAATTTCAATATATCTCTGTGATCTCTTTTTTGATTCGATTATTTCTTTTGCAGAGAAAATGAAGTTGGCTCTGGACAAGAAGGACCCGGACCACGCCGCCGCGCAAAAAGCAGCCCAAGACAAAACCGCTCTCGCAGAGAAGAAGCTTGCTTCAGTCGGAACGCTTGAAGGAGAGGTGATTAGACTGACATCTTGTCTTAATGAAGCTAACCGCGAAGTGACCAGCCTGAAGAAGGATAAGGTCGCCCTGAACGAAAAGTTGGAGTCTGCGATCCGCAAGAAGAACGACACAGAAGCTTATCTGAGGACCCTCGCTAAGAAGCTTTATCTCGTCTTGGGAGGTATTTCTTTTAATCCGACTGTGTTGATGTTTTCCATCGGATTTTGCTCGGTTGATTGAACTGACTTTTGGCTGCAGAACTTTGTCAAGACTTTGACGAAGAAACTAGGAGGGTCGAGACGGGTCTGGACCCTATCGCTTCCCCGGTCTGCGACGAAACTGCGATGAACGTGCTCCGACTGGAGTCCTGTGTCGCCAGCACCACAAGCTACCTCCCACGCCTGAAGGAGGTTGTCTCTCGAATCGATTTGACGCTTTGGCTGGAGGCGATGCTTCAGAATGATCTGGAATCTCTGATGACTCGACTAAACGAGATCCCTGACCGAGTGCAAGAATGGAAGAAATCCTTCGCCCGGTGTGGTGCTGACGTGGCGTTGTCCCTGGTGCGAGTCCATTGCAAGGAGGTTCGTGAAGACAAGCTGGCTGCGATCAAAGTCGCTAACACCAAAAAGCACGACTTCCAGTCCTTCATGGAGACTTGCATTGCTGCCGCCACTCGGATCGCTGATGGGATCAATCTGGACTCGTTCGTGGAGCCTGCCAGTCCTCCTCCGGCTGAGTGAACAATCTTATGAAACTTGGATACGCTTTAAATTTGCCTCGGAATGCCGAGTAGTTTCTGTAACCGTTAAACTCCTTCGGGCTTGGTGCCCAAGTACTTTTGATTCGCTGCTTGGAACCTTTTAGTATTTATCTGAATTTGGTTTATCTCCGAATGTGCTTGTGTTTGCCTTCGGATGGACTTTGCTTGCTGCACCTCTTCGCCCTTGCGGATAGGGATGGAGCGGACGTTGTATTTGTGCCGCAGCTCCGAAGGAGAAGGTGGCAGTCGACCTGCACCTCGTCGTACTTGCGGATAGGGATGGAGCGGACGTTGTATTAGTGCCACAGCTCCGAAGGAGAAGGTGGCAGTCGACCTGCACCTCGTCGTCCTTACGGATAGGGATGGAGCGGACGTTGTATTTGTGCCGCAGCTTCGAAGGAGAAGGTGGCAGTCGACCTGCACCTCGTCGTCCTTGCGGATAGGGATGGAGCGGACGTTGTATTTGTGCCGCAGCTCCGAAGGAGAAGGTGGCAGTCGACCTGAACCTCGTCGTCCTTGCGGATAGGGATGGAGCGGACATTGTATTAGTGCCGCAGCTCCGAAGGAGAAGGTGGCAGTCGACCTGCACCTCGTCGTCCTTGCGGATAGGGATGGGTCTAAAACTTAGGCGAGTACTGGACCGCAGCTAACCCCCGACTGGGAGTATAGCTCACCACTCAGTAGGATTTTTCCAAACTTAGGCGAGTGTTGGACTGCCGTTAAGCCTCTTAGTGAGAGAACTTAGGCGAGTGCTCGATTGCAGCTAAGTCCCCGAGTGGGCAGACTACTCTCCACTCAGTAGGATTTTTTCAAACTTAGGCGAGTGGTGGACTGCCGTTAAGCCTCTTAGTGAGAGAACTTAGGCGAGTGCTCGACTGCAGCTAAGCCCCCGAGTGGGAGGACTGCTCTCCGCTCGGTAGGATTTTTTCAAACTTAGGCGAGTGCTGGACTGCCGTTAAGCCTCTTAGTGACAGAACTTAGGCGA